>NW_012104220.1:176357-196015 GCF_000951045.1 Mandrillus leucophaeus | reverse complement strand
TTTTTAGTAGAGACGGGGTTTCACCGTGTTAGCCAGGATGGTCTCCATCTCCTGACCTCGTGATCCACCCGTCTCGGCCTCCCAACGTGCTGGGATTACAGGCTTGAGCCACCACGCACGGCCTAAAGCTGTAATTCTAACAGGAATTCTGTCTCTAGAACCTACACTCATCTGCTGCACTATGCTCTGTAACACTTGAGTCAGCTAAGTGCACTCTTAGATCACTGCCCACAATGTGCGTTCCTCAAATCATTTCTCATGTACCTCACACCCATATACTTTTCTGTGCCTTTTTTTCTGAACCAATTTCACCACTGCCATTATCTCCTTGACCTTTTTAGTGGGCCTGGGACCCTCGTTCCTCACGCCATGGTAACAAAATGTATCCTCAATGTTCATAAAATGTGTCTTCCTTGGTCTTGCCTTAACCAATACTAACCTAGTTCTTCTCATTTTGTGTGCATCCCACAGTATCAGAAAGTAGTGCATGTTCTTTTCTCTCAATGGCTGTTTCTCTTCGTACTCTACTTTCAAGTAAAAATTCTTACTTCAATGAAACATTTACATCTGACTATGCTCTCTTCTACCCATTTTCATCTTTACAATCCAGCAACTTCCTGTTCACTTCACATTCATTGAAGACTTTTGCACCTAGCCTTTTGTCCCATATCATCCAAGTCCTGATGTCCTAATTATTCTGATTTCCTGTTTATCACTTAAACATATTTTTATGGAATATGTTCCCTTAGAGTTCCTTGTTCTCCTAAACTCCAGGGACCCAGACCTCCACCACACTTGAGTCATGTGTGATCATGATGTTTTCCAGAACTAGTTTACCTCTGAAAACTTGAAGGTTAACAAATATCTTGGAGATTTTTGTATTTCTTTCATTGTCGTGTCCCCAGTGCCTAAAACAGTACTTGGGACATAGGGAGTGCTTAGTAAATAACCTATTGGATCCATGAATTAGAACTTTCAATTTTTCAATTCCAGCATATCTGATTTTTGAAAACAGTCTGTGTTCCTTGATTCCTCCCAGTTTTTCGACATACTCTGGACCCAATGACAGGTTATCCGAACAATTCACTAAAATCTTCATTATCTTTGTACTTATCTGCTTATGCCACACCTGCCCCATAAATCCCAACCCAGATCAGTATCAAACTCTATATTCTTTGAATTGCTAGGTACAGTTGAACAAAATCTTACATCCTTGCAGATTAGCTCATCTGAGTCTTTAGCAACATCATTTAAACATTTGAAGGATCAGGTTCCATTCCCTTTTCCTATTCCCCTTAGCTTATATATATATATATTCCCAGCTTTACCACTGGCAAGTACTTATGGATTACTGAACATGACATTTTGTACATGTTTGTCCTTCTGCTGGAATGTCCTCCCCCTTTCCTAGCTTAGTGATTTATATGTACTCCTAAGACTGAATTATTTTACGTGAGTCCTTCCTGATTTCACATCCTAGCCTTGGTAATTTGTACTCTACTAACAAACTCTGTTTATTTGTATCACTGTACTATCCAAATTCATTCAAGTAAAAATTACAAAAATGACCTATAGTCTGGCAAAGAAAACATAAACCATACCAATATATGTAACCATGGTAGTATGATTTATGGTTATAAATATATGATATGTATGTATATAAATATATAGAGATATATATCTATATAAATTGTGCTATGAGAGCACATGGGAAGGATAATGCTACAGAGGAAGTGACATTCAATTAGGGTACTGAAGGTTAGGGAAGCATTTGCCAGAGGAGAAAAGGATAACGTGCACATCTTCGTTAGATACAATAAAAAATATGTGCAGTGTAGTAGAAAAACATATGTTTAGTTCATATGAATAGTTCAATATTGATGGCAGGTGGGAAGTGGCAAGAGATAAAAGTGGGAAAGCTGATAGGTCTTGTTTCTATAGATAGAAATAGTCAATATTTAAGCAAGGGCTTTATCTAATCAGATTTATATTAGAAAGGGAACTGGTAGGAATAATGAGGATGAATTACAGTGAAGAGAACCTGCAGTAATTGAGATCAGTCAGAGAAACTCTTGGAGTAGTGCAGGCCAAAGATAATGCTATCAGCTCGGGCAGTGGGAATGGAGAGAATTTGAGAAATACTTCATAGATGGGTTGAAGGATTGACTAAATGAGAAAATGTGAAGGAGAAAGAAGAGCTGGTGACCAGAAGGTTAAACTATTATTTTTTAAGGAAAAAATTAGAAAAAGTAGTTCTTGTCTAAGAGTGTGAAAGCTAGTGAATTGCACATTAGTTTAAAGAACTGTTGAAACATGATTGAATTATAAAAGCATAATATGAATCACAGAGAACAGGTGAGAGTGAAGATAATATTTAGAGAGGCTTTGACATACCATGTAGATAATAGTTTAAGCAGTGGGAGTGGATAAGACAAGACTATCTCAAGAGAGTGGGTAGATATTTATATTTTTATCTATTTCATGCTCTATCAGTTATCTCTGTCCAAGTAGACTGTGTGCACCTTGAGGGCTGAGATTGAGTCAAATTTTGTATGCCTCTAAAAGTGCAGCAGCAGAAAATGATACTTTCAACATGAATGAATATTTGCTTATGAAGTTTTTTTCCCTCTTTGCTCCTTTATGTTTAAAGCACTTTTCTTTCTTTGCTTATGTACTCTCTGTTCAATTCAGCACAGAGAGTAATTTAGAAAGTAATTTCTGGCAAGGTACAGAATATAATGAAATTCCACCACAGGGAAACATTTGAATGCTCTGTGGAACCTACTCTGGACAGAGTTTCTTTTCACCTTAGAGATTTTTCAAGAACATAAAAAAAGTCATTTTTTTTGTAAAGTGATGATGATGTACCTTCTATTATTCCGCTTTGAAGCTAAAATATATGCTAACTGGAATGGATACAGTATATAAATAGGGTACTGTGTGGTTTTCACCAAATATATGAAAAGGGGCTTAGACTATCACTGCTTATTCTATAATGATATAAATTACTTATAGATATGCTGTCATAGAAAAATTGCACAATTCTACATCTATACATCTATACTCTATGTCCATAGGCTGACTCTGTACTTGTAGATACTTGTTACAATTTTATTCCTTTATATTTGGCATTTTTTCCTTCATATTTTCCTCTAACTGGCTTAGGTGAAGTGGGTTTTTTTTTTCCTTCTTTTGTTTTTTTCCCCACACTCTTTTTGTTCCATTAAAATCTCAGAGTTAAATAAGCAATTTTCTAAGGTGTCCTTGTCAGGCGACATTATGGAAATTATTTGAATATCATTGCTAAGCCAGGTGAGCCTTTAAAAATGTAAATAATTTGCAATACCATGAATCTAGCTGATGAAGAGCAACCTTAATGCTGATTGATTTATTAGAATCTTATCCTGATTAGTAATTGCTTCAAAATCTCCTTTCTATGGTTCAGTTTATAATTTTATTCCCAGATCTTAATATATAGCTGTATAACTATCACATTTGTAATAAGCATTTTACGTCATTAGTTACCCCATACTTTTCAAGCTAGTAGAGGGCCAATAACTGTACAGTTTTTACATTGATTGACTGCTCACACGTAGTGCTTGGTTGATATTATTAATGATCTGATTCATAAATATTTGAAAGCTTTGCATTGGTCCTACTCAGCACTGTTTTCCTTGTGGTATTCTATTTTAAAATATATAGTATAGCAACAAAACAACATTCAGGTCACAGACTTTCAGGCTTACAATCATTCTTTAATATTACTTTAAAAGGTATAATCATGACCTTGAAGCATATTGAACTTGAGCTTTGCCTGAAATTCACAAACATGATTATAAGAAGCACTGTCTTAAAGTTGCCTTATTCCTGTAATTAAGCTACTGAAAATTTCATTTATTCTCAAGTTAAATCTCAGGAAACCTATTTTATCATAGGAAATCAGTCAGTGCTAAAATACTGCTTTGATTCTATAGTTCAAACTTATTCATGTACCTCCTGAGAAAAGCCTTTCAGTCAATCACAGAAATTGTATTGCCTATTATATTTATTTTTAATATACATTTAAATTTAGCATTCTCTGAGGGTAAGTACCCTGTGTGTTGCTACTTTTATCATGTGTGTGTCTTCTTTCATTTAACTATAGATACATCACGAAGTTTGCCATATTCTACATGTCACAGACTTTGGTTGTATAGTGATAGTAGGATTTAAGGACAATACATGTTAACTCAAAAATCTGTGGTTATGGCTGCTCGGTAGTCATCTATTTAATGGTTAAGAGATATACTGTGGCTCTACAAGAATGTTTTGCACTTTGGAATTAACATGACTGATGTTATTTTGGCAGTTATGATTATCATAGGAACCATGATTTACTGATGCCAAGTTTAATACTTGCTATGTTCCTGAAAATGTTAGGACAGATCATTTATTTAAATGAGAACAAATGCATATCTCTTTTAAAATGTTCACTTGTAGCTCCAAATCTTATGCATTAATTGTCCCAAAAATATCCTTTCATGAAAACAAAAGGCATTAATTTTATCAATTTCTCAAAATGTAACTACTTTTCTTTAAAAAAGCATAGTTATGTAAACAATTTTTGTGCTAGTATCCATTACTTTAAAAGTAACTTATCTTATTCTTAAATTGATACATTCTTATTTCAAAAATCAGGAGATAATATTTTAAAAACCAGGAGATAATATACAACACAGTATTGCAGATAAAATATGATTTCTCTTTGTGTATTCATCTAAAAATTGTTTTTATACCTAGAAGCATATAGGAGTTTATTTGTTCAATGCTGTACCTTTTCTTCTGAAGTGCAGGCTAGTTTCATTCTATTTATGTTTTATTTAGCAAGAATTTGTGAGGCCTAAATAGACTACTTATATGAAATAATAGAGTACTAGAGTATGAAATGAACATGCCATTTCTGAAGTCAATAGGGAAGAAATGACAAACTGAAAGGATCCTAGCTAAAGTGAAAAAATAAGCAACTTTTCCCCCCAGATAGCTGTATTAAGCTGTTTTTCTTTCAGTTGATTACATAAGATATAGTTCAAAAATGCTACACTGGAACTTAAAAGTAAATAAGCACTTCTTAAATAAAAATAAGAATTTATCTTTTTGTTGATAGGGAAGCCTATTTGTACAACCTAAAGACTGTGTCGCCTCTGATCCATTATACCTATTTAGTACAATTGTATTTTTTCATCTAGAAAATGTCCATTTTATCATGAAAAATGTTTTGTTTTAAAGCCAAAACTTAATACATAAGGAAACACATTTAAAAGTTTAGGAGAATGAGCCAGTATTGAGAGTGATTTAAATCTGACCTTGAATAAATCATTTAACTATTTAATGGATACATTTTCTCATGAATAGATTTACTATATTGAATTGATAGTTTTAGAGAAACTAAAATATATTTCCACATAGAAAAAAAATCTTTTCATCTATCTTTCCATTTCTGCAGGAAATGCTACACATTTTTTAAAGGATGCTGACAACAAATAATGTTTTTAATTATAAAATAAGTGAAGATTTTATCTCTAGTGGAAGAAAAAAATCACAGGATACTTGAAAAAAATCATACTGTGATATAGTTGAAAAGAACTAGGCTCCTAAGTAGGATCTAATCTTAACTAGTTTAAGGACTCTGAATAGCAGTGCCTCTATCCTGAAAATCGTGGTTGCCTGGAAGATCTCTACAGGACTTAAAAAAATCTAACCTCTTTAGTTAAGATCATCACAGACTGAGAATGTGTTTAATATAAAATGATAAAGGAGAACTCCTTGGAACATTACCACAGTTGTTTCAAAGAGATGGAGTCCATTAAAGAGTACATCAGGCAGGATCCAAATGGCAAGTTTCTCCAAAAGTTACTGCAAATAACAGTTGTTTGGTAGCATGTTTTATCTATACAGTCTATGTAGTCTCATAATCAGACTTCTTCATTTACATATCTGGGCTATGGATCCAAAGATGAAGATAGGCTCACAGCTATTAGATTGAGGCCATCACTTACTTGGTCCTTAATGCCCCATATCAGTCATTTTACTTGACCTTGATAAACACCTACTCCCCTCCTCATCACATTTACTCAAGCCTACTGTCTAATAAACATGCACACACACACGAAATACGTATGTACACATGTGGTTCCTCTCGGTAAAGGATCCTGTGACACCCTTCCTTTCTCCCCATCCCAAATTTGTAATCTAAATAGGAAACATCGAGTGAGACTCCCAACTTCTGTCTGCCAACATCACTGTCACGTATGCACTTCTCTGCAGGTTCAGAGAATGAGCCCATTCCATACAAGGACAATTCCTCTCAAAGCCCTCTTCCTACCCTTTTAAGAATGTTTCTGTGAATCACCCTCTTTCATCCATCTCTAAATTGTTCCTTTGTATTCTGTCTCAGCCTATAAACGTGTTCAAATTGCACAGAACAATCACACACACATGCACATCTTCTTTGGTCTTGTTTCTCCTTCTAAATACAATTTAATTGCACCTTCCCTTTTCATTCAAACTGCTTATAGGTATAATCTCTACTCCATATTTCTTTTTTTTTTTTCTTTTTTTTTTTTTTTTAAGACAGAGTGGGGCTCTGTCTCCCAGGCTGGAGTGCAGTGGCGAGATCTCGGCTCACTGCAAGCTCCGCCTCCTGGGTTCCCGCCATTCTTCTGCCTCAGCCTCCCCAGTAGCTGAGACTACAGGCGCCCGCTACCACGCCCGGCTAATTTTTTGTATTTTTAGTAGAGACGGGGTTTCACCGTGTTAGCCAGGATGGTCTCGATCTCCTGACCTCTTGATCCGCCCGCCTCGGCCTCCCAAAGTGCTGGGATTACAGGCGTGAGCCACCGCCCCCAGCCTCTACTCAATATTTCAATGCCTTATTCCTTTTTTAGTCAACTGCAGTCTGACTTCTGCCACCAGCATTCCACAGAAACTGCTCTCCCTAAATTATTAATGATCTTCTAATTGCCAAATGTACTATGCAAGTGGTTTACATGTATCAATGCATGTAATCCTCTACCATCCTATTACGTGTATATTCTTATCCTAGTATCGCCTAGGACAGGAGTCATCAAACACTGGCTGGTCCACAGACCAACCTTCCTTTTTTTGTAATACACATTTATTTCTGTACCGTCTATGGCTTCTTTTATGTCACAATGGCAGAGCTGAATGTTGCAACAGAGACCTTACGGTTTGCACAGCCCAAAATATTTACTATCTAGTCCTTTACAGAAATACCTGTCAGCCTCTGGCCTAGGGAGTTAAGCCTGGCTGGTCTTGTGTGAGAGTAGAAGAAATGGCAGCTGTGCTTAGGTTGAGGGACTGGATACAACCACTAAGCACATGCTAGGCAAATGATTTCCCATGCATTCAGAGTGGCAAAAGAGTGGAGGAAAGCCTAAGACAGACAGGTGAGTTTTTCACAACTTATGTATGGCGTGGATGCAGCAGAACAATGACTATACAGAAATAACTAAGAATACCACCAGGGCTTGGGGGACCCGGCACAGAAATGAACAAAGGATGGCCCGTCAGTATGTCGCATGATCCAGTGGCCAGGGACCCAAAAGGATGACTAATGTTATAACAGATGCTAGTCTGGACTAAGAACCTACAGCACAGACCAGGTATTCTCAACTTGCCATGCCAATGCACAAAGCCCCTTTAAAGAACTGCAGAGATGGGAGAGTGGAGACCTTATATCCAGTGCTTCATTCATTCATTCATTCATTCATTCATCCATTCATTCGGCCATTTGCCAAATACTCATAAAACCCATATTATCTTCCTAGAATGGATCTAAGAACAGGAAGCACAACATAAAAAAAAAAAAAAAAAAGAAAAGAAAAAACTTTTGCTTAATCGTTTTCACTATGAAAGACAGTGTAAGAAGTCTAAACAATGTTGAACTTCCCAAAATATCACCAGACAACCTGTTAACGAAACAAAGATAAATTCATTAGAACTTACCGCAATAAAGGAGAACATCACCTTGACAGAGTTTTAAGAATGGCTCAGAAAGAAGAAGTCAAAAGTTAAGCATTGTATGACTTTGAGTTTGAGCTCAAGTAGTTTCAGGCAGGCCTTTCAAAGTGGGCACCTGAAATTGCCCACTTTGAAATTATTATAAAATTGTTCAGGATTAGTGAACACGGGAAATTGAGAATTTTGAAGTGAGCTTTGATAACTAAGCTGTGGTTGATGAGTGAACAGTTCATTGTCTCTGATAAATTGTTCTCAGGGAATTTCCTAAAGAAAACAATACAATTATTCATTGGCTAACAGCCTTGCCTTTTCCTCACAATCATTTTCTGTAACAGTTCATGCTGACTGACATAGTAGGTCTGCTGCCATCCACATCACATTACCACAGATGCCCTCGATGCTCATCAAAGTCCTCATGGAGCTTCCATTTAGTAAGGGATGTCAGACAGTGAACAAATTATGCCTACATCTGTCTATCTAAATCTGTCTATCATCTATCTGCTATATCATCTCAAATAGTGGCAAATGCAATGGACATGAAAACACACACAAACAAAAAGTGGAAAGAGATTGGAATAGAGTTAGGGAGTGCTATTCTGTATCATGTGATTAAGAGAGGCTTCATTGACAGAGGAACATTTGAACAGCATCCTGAAGGGTGTGTGAGAGAGCCACAAAGACTGGGCTAGGAATTGCCTGAGGGTGTCTTCACCACTTTAGAAGCAAAGGCTCCACAATTAGTTCAATCAGAGAAAAATACAGTTACATTTCTTTGTCATCTGAGACTGAAATTTGTACCTGCTCTTCCAATAAAACGGCCAGTCTGCATTTTTCCTCTTTTTCTGGCCTTCCTGCTTTAGCGGGCCACCATCCTGTCTCAACTGTCGATCTATTTTTCTGAGTGTATCTCACCTCCCCCAGGTCTGCGGCAGGCAAAAGCAGCTTTGGCCTTTCAGATCTCCAAGTTTCGCTTCCACATTTCATCATGCTTCACTCCCCTCTTGCACTTGCTGAACTTCCCACACACTCTGCTGCTCAGGAAACGCTCCTTTCCTCCTCTCCCGCTAGGCACAAATAGCCTCCTGGCCTGGGCAAACCACCAGGGGATGCTGGAGAAGCCATGGTACTTGATACTGAGGCACAGATGGGTGAGAGTGTCCCTAGTAGACAACATTAGGGCTGTAAGACTCAGCTGAGCTTTCCTGACACCTAGTTCTGACCTGTTGAGCCAAGAAGACTGTCTCAAGCCATGTGTGAAATGTAAGGCTTTAATCTCAGACTCTTAGGTCTAAATTTTTAATTTAATGTAATTATAACTTACACTCCTGTAGCAGTTTGCAATACATTCCTATATTCATTTAGGCTTGATACAAAACTTTCAGAGGTAGCCCAGCCAATGCGGAGGAGGATAATGATGATGACAACGCCTTCAACGATGATAGCAGCTAAACTTTAATCAATCACTAACTGTGGCCCCCTGTCAGAGCTCGGTGGTTTACATATGTTATCATTTTATTCTCACAAAGTCCCCTATGATTACCATTCCTGCTTATTGGGTAAAATACTGAGTTAAATAACTCATCCCAGTTATTTAGCTGTAGGTGACTGAGTCAGGAGTTAATCCCAATGGTCTGATCAGAGTCTGCACACTCACTACTCTACTGTATACCCCTAGAATATCCCTATTATTTAGGTATGGAGACAGGTTTCGATATCACTGTTCAAGGATGAAACCAGAAGTATAACCCATAGTTTTGTCATCTTTCCACCTCATAAAATCTCCCTTTTAAAACCTAGCTGTTTTTAGCTAAACTCAAAATGGAAGCCATAAGAAGCAGCTTTGTTTAACCTGAAGGAGGGGATAAAAATGGATTTAGCATGAAGATAGTTTTTCACTGTTCAAGACAGTGTAAGAAGTTCCAGACTTCACAATCTACCCCCTTTCATCTTCCCATAGCCTGTGGTAATATAAACTACTGCATTATATGAGCTCAATGTAAGGGTCAGAAGTTCCTTCAAGAAAGACCAATCTCCATGCAATCTTGTCAAAATATTTAAAAACTCTATTCTCATAGACGGAACATGAACAATAATGTTTTCCCTTGAGGACTGTTTGCTCTCTGACACTGAAGATTCTTATTTTCTGCAGTTTCTCTTCTCCTGACTTGTAAACAGTTTGCAGCTAAAAGTTACAACAGAAAAAACCAAGATGGATCTATTTAATAGGATCCATCTGGGCATTAGTGGCAGTTTGAAATACACAGCTTCTCCACAAACAACTTTATTTTTAGAGCATTCTGGTTTATTCTCTTGAATATTCTGTTTCTCCCTGTGGTCTGCATATACTTAATATGCAGCACCCTGAGCAGCTAAAGCAGGGCGAATGCAAAGTATGTAGAATAATGTCAGTATATAGTTCCACGTCTCTTCATGTTCTTTCTCTGCTGAGTCCTTTTGTTCACAGGTAGAATTCTATATTTGCCCATTTTCATCCTCAAAGAATTTTTCTGGACAGTCGGTGATTAATCTATATAACCCTCTTTAGAACTGTTTTCATTCTCTCTCTTTTATGGGGGAAGAAACTGAGGTAGAAAAGTCAGGAAGTTAAGACACTTGCCAAAAGCTACGGAGTGTGTTTTATGAGAGCTGCGATTAAGACGAGGCCAGATCTTTGCCTCAAGTTCTGCGCTCACAGTTCTGCTTCATGAAAAATACATGCCATTTAAATATTTACATTTTGCTAACAGTAGCAGAAATAATGCCGACAAATGTTAATTAAGCAGCCACAAGATGATTAAAACACTGGTACTGGCCTCCCCAGCAAGAGTAAATCTATTAACGTTTTCTTATTGACTCTCAAATGCCTTACTGTGATCTGTCTCCATGAGCTGAAACAAAACAAAATTTCTGATCAAAGGGATTTGTCTCATGGGGGATCAACTTTGTCAGTAGATAACTCATCACTCGGCTGGTAGGAAGTTGTTGCTTATCTGAGGACAGCCAGAAATGGCAGCATGGCTCTCAGAAAGGATTTGTAGTCAAAACCAGTAACTCTCTGGGTGTCGGATGTGAACAAGGACTGCTTAGTCCCGACCGTTACCTGCTTCTACTATTTCTTGAACAAAGGGCTATCTCTGCTTCCTGCTTCAATAGATGAGGTCCCTATCGCTACAAGCAGTGTTGTGTTCCTCACCCTGCCCAAGGGCCTGCAGACACAAGATGCCAGGTGAGCATGAGGTTGTGTGTCAGGGTGGGGGTGGGTCAGCTTTACCTTTTTCCTCTCATCCAGCAAGTTCTTTCTCCAAAGCTGGGCACTGTCTTCATCACCTTCACTAAGCACAGAGGCAGGCTGGGTACACTTGGTTTGCTGGCCCTTTTCTTTGCATTCCAGTAGATTCATATTGGCCTCTTTACTGTCCTGCTCTTTTCTGCACTCCTTGGCAAAGCAGCCGTGGGAAGTCTTTCTTTTCTCTTTCAGGCAACTCTTGCAAACATGGCTGGATGAGGGTCCTCTTTATTGGCCACACTTTTCCCCAACTCTGATCTCTCTCTGTCTCTATTTCTCTCTCTCTTAATTTTCTTTTTTCACTGGACCTGACACTGCCACTGAGAATTGAGGGCTGTGTTTGGTAGACTGGCGACCCCCAGTGTGCATGCTCAGAGCTGACTTCAGCCTGGCTTTGTAGTATCCCCTGAAGCCATAGACACCTGTCCTTGAAGGAAGGAGAGTTTTTCTAACAGAATAGATGTCAGTTACAAACAAGAATTTATAGAAGAAGAATTTAAAAACAAGAAACACCTCATTTATTCAGTCTGAAAATATTCTTAAGGGTTTTCCCCTAAAGGAACTCATGAAATAACAGGGGACAGAAGGTAATTAGTGTTCAAAACAGTGAGAGAAGTAGTCTGATAAACCTATTCATATGGAGCTTATATAAGGGGCACCAAAATTAGACTGTTGGGTTAAGGATGCCATCAAGGAGGAAGTAATTCTAAAGTTCTAGTTATGGAGGATCAAGGGTAAGTGGAGATAAGACTGTACCTAGGAGGTTGTGACAGTTATCAGGTAGTCCAAGTGGACAGATTTTGGCAAGTAGAGGACAGATTTTGTAAGTAGAGGGAATATACAAGATCTGGTGAGTCATTGGCCTTGAGAAGAAGCAGGGTTGCTACTGAGAGAAATGGGAAAATTAGGAAGAGCTCTCTGACTTCTCTTTTGAGTGTCTTGGTTTTTGGAGGTGCCAGTCATTGAGATGGGAATGCAGGAAGCAGATTGTGTTTGTCAGGGAAGAAATGTGAGTGGTTTTGGACATGTTGCCTTTGAGGTGCTTGTAGGTCACCCAAGTGAGGATGACATTCTACTTGCCTGTGTGTTTCACAGACCCATCTGCAGACTCAAAGCAACAGACACATTGCCAGGCCCTAGCAGGGCCATTTCCAATTAGCAAGGAGTCTTAGGATATCCTGAGGAGCAGAAAAACTTTTCAACATTCTTTATGAATGCATAGATGGTTAGAACTGGAAACACCCTTAGACAACAACAACTCACCTTATTTTGAAGATTGTCTAACCTTAGCAACGTGTGTTGGGCACCACTGGAAAAAAGTGCCACAGTTGGCTGCTATAGGAAGGATGAAAAAGTCCAAAGAAACATTTCTGCTGCCTCTAACACAGAGTGCTAGGAATGATGAGACCTTTCTCTGAACAAGCCTACTTTATTCACTTACGAATAAGAATACAGAAGACATGTACTTACTGAACCACGTCAAGACCAGACAACTTCACCGGGATAGAGACCCTCTCCTCATCAGTACTCTGAGTTGGAAATCCTCATTAGCCTAAGACATCTTTGTTTTTTAAAAACCTCCTGGACAATGTTTGGGAGAACTGGAATCAGAATCTGAATAACAAGGACAATCTCCCTTGACATTTGCTGCTCACACTCAGTTCTATAAAATAGATACATTCAAGGCTTATTGAGTTTTCTGTACCAAGTACTACTAAGTACCATGAGTCAGAGACAGAAAGAAAAATTATAAGCTATGGTCTCAACCTTCAGATTGCTTATGGCCTAGAAGAAGAAATACACATTTAAAGAAAACATTACAACACAAATTCTTTTTTTTTCTTCTTTTTCTTTCTTTTTTTTCTTTTTTTTTTTTTTTGAGGCGGAGTCTTCACTTTGTCGCCCAGGCTGGAGTGCAGTGGCGCGATCTCGGCTCACTGCAAGCTCCGCCTCCCGGGTTCACGCCATTCTCCTGCCTCAGCCTCCCAAGCAGCTGGGACTACAGGCGCCCGCCACCGCGCCCAGCTAATTTTTTGTATTTTCACCGTGTTAGCCAGGATGGTCTCGATCTCCTGACCTCGTGATCCGCCCGCCTCGGCCTCCCAAAGTGCAGGGATTACAGGCATGAGCCACCGCGCCCGTCCCAACACAAATTCTTGACTTGTTCTATTGATAGTTTTCTCTCTCAGAAGGTTAAGAAAGCAATGAGAGGATCCAATGCATTGAGTCTATCTGTGAGAGACATACAGGAAAGAAGCATTAAACTCACATTTTACTTTCCTATCAAAGAAAATTATTATTAGCAGAAATACTAGATTTGACATTAGCAAGAGGGATTTAAGGCTGGAGAGAGGGCGACGTTCAAGTGTCCTGGTGTGGATGGACTTCTTCATGCCAGGTTACTCTCAGAATTTACAGGTGCAACTTTCAAATGCTAGTTAGTGATTTTTGAGGAAATGAGAAGTCCTGGAGAGGTACCCCCAAACTGAAGGCAACAGTGCAGCTTTTCAAATAAAAAAAGAGAAGCATATGCTTTTCAAACCACAAGCATATGAGTTTTATGACACTGCAGGACAACATTCTAGACTAAATTTGCGTTTTAAAAAACACAAATACTTAGAAAAGGAAACATAATGAACATAAATCACCCTTGTTGAGAATGAATTGTGCCAAACTCACCCTATTTGCCTTTCAATTCGGCCACCATCCTGGCACATCATGAAAACTCAGTCAACATTGTGTATCCAATTTATTTGGGGACACCACATGTGGTTTTACAGTCACAATTCCAAAGATACTGCAAGAACATTAACAATTCTCAGAACATGGCATTTTAGCTCTTACTTTAGGTGTAATTAAATTCCCCTGTATTTGCAGTGTCCTCATGACCAATCAGCTGAAAGCCATCGAACAGCCCAGGAGGCTATTAGAGAGCACCCAGCGGTTACATTTTAGTTATTTATTCACTTTATCTCATGCTATTCTCTCTCAACTCTTCAACCTTTCCATTAATCTGTTAGCCTGTCTTCAGACTCTGTTTGCTTTAAGTTGCTTTTCTCAGGCCCTGGGACTTGATTAAGGAAAATATCTATGCAATTCATCAAAGCCAAAGGAAAACCCAGCAGTCTTTCAAGTTTCAAGTATAATGTAACCTTTTGCTTTGCCTCCATATTTATTAACTAGGTCAAGTAGTGGACATGAGCCCCTGAGGGTCTCTGTTTGACCTTGATTTGGGTCAGGCTGCCTTGAGAAAAACAAAATGAACTCAGAGTATAGATTGCTTTTTATTTTGCTGACACTAGATCAATGGCTTTCCAGTTTTTTGGGCTACGACTCATATCACTTATGGCCTTTATATCTGCACCACACTTTCATGGTTATAGCCAGATTATAGGGTGTGGCAAGGATTCGATTGTGGCAGTTTACCTGCAGTTCCTGACAGTTTAGTTTTAAATCCACCTTTTCCTTTATCACTCAAGAGAACATGAGTGAAATTCATGTTATTACAGGGACAATCTTTTTTTTTTTTTGAGGCGAAATTTCGCTTTTGTTGCCCAGGCTGGAGTGCAATGGCTCAATCTCGGCTCACTGCAACCTCCATCTTCCAGGTTCCAGTGATTCTTCTGCTTCAGCCTCCCGAGTAGCTAGGATTACAGGCGTGTGGCACCATGCCCAGCTAATTTTGTATTTTAGTAGAGACAGGGTTTCTCCATGTTTGTCAGGCTGGTCTCAAACTCCTGGCCTCAGGTGATCCACCCGCCTCAGCCTCCTAAAGTGCTGGGATTACAGGCGTGAGTCACTGCGCCCAGCACAGGGACAATCTTGATTCTGCTCCATGTTTATGAAAAATCTGTTCCTATATTTTAGTATTATTATTAAAGGTTACAAGTTACTTACAACATATTATAATTGATTGTTCAGTGCTAGTGGGTTGTGACTCCAGTACCAA
Source organism: Mandrillus leucophaeus (assembly GCF_000951045.1). Lineage (NCBI taxonomy): Eukaryota > Metazoa > Chordata > Mammalia > Primates > Cercopithecidae > Mandrillus > Mandrillus leucophaeus. The sequence goes on along the minus strand of NW_012104220.1, from coordinate 180,761 downwards.
GAACTGCGCTAGATAATAGTGACACAGTCAATGGCTTACACTTCAACGTAAACTACTTACTATGTTGGGGAAAATTCAGTTTGTGAAGACCTTCGTGTTTCTAATAATTAAGCCTGTTTCAGGCAGATTGGTGAAAAAGGTCAGTCTTTCATGTTTCAGTTAATTATTTCTCAGATTATCACAAAGAAACCAAAAAACTTTGTCAATAGACTTTCTCTACTTTCAATAACCTATATCTTTGCTTACCTTTTCCCCCTCCTATCAAAATCTGCCCTCATCAAAAGGACACCAGTCATTAACACTATAGTATAAATTCAAGTCAATGTACATTGTATTTCCAGAAAAAGTGTATTGCTTGCATTTTTTTGCCTTATTTCAGCTGTAGAGTTAAGAGCATTTCTATGCAATAGATGTAATTTTAAGTAACTGCTCTAACACCAGATAGCTTGATGCTGAAATCTAGTGGGGAGATGCGTTACCCTTTTCTGAAATCATTAAAACAAAAAAAGGAAATTGCAAAGAAAGGCAGTGTTGATTTACAGCCTCCTCTGCTGGTACTTTGCAAAATTTGCTAGCTAAGATCAGTGATTCCTCTCCACTGCTGTAATAGTTCCTCTATAAAGGGCCCATTTCCCTGAAATTTAAAAATTATCCTTCTTTACAGGAAAAACAGTTTGATTCAGCCCATTTTCACGAACTAACTTTTTCACACAGGAGTGTTATGAATTGGATAATAAAACCAGATGCCAAAGAGAAGAGGAAAAAAAGAAAATCAAGGCTTTATATCAACCATAACCCATATATAGTATAGGATCCCTCCTCAGTAATTCTTTTGTAATTTCATCTGTACCTTTTCTGATTTAGTTAAGAACACACGGTGGGCAGCTAATCAGGATTTTGTTTTTTTAATTAAAAATTAGGGCTCGATACTGGGGGCAGGGGGAAATCTCCCATTGACTAATTTAAGTACTCAAGCATTTAAATTTCCTTTGAAACAAATCTCATCCCAGATTAGGTATTTGCTACATTTTAATTTCTCTAATTTGAAAAGTCAAATTGGGGGTAATAACAGCCATTTGAAATAAAAGGTCTAAAAGACACCACAGACATTTGTGAAGAAGACAGACACAGCAGAGAGTTTGAGGGAGTCGGTAGCAAAGTTTCCCTTCTGGAGCGTTACTCGGGCCCATAGGCCTGTGTTACTTTTGAGGAATCGAGTTAAAGTAAATAACAGCATTGTTTTACTGGCAGGGTTTCTAACCTGTGAAACTCTACTCTCTCTTTAATTTATTGACCAAATATCTTCACACTTCAGCACTGAGGCTGTGGGGAACCCACAAGAGGGTACAGTCCCACAGTGTCTGTTCATATGGTGCCAGTACGAGCTTCCCCAAAATACAAATTCATTCACTGCTTCTGTTAAACCCTCTAGCAAACCTGAGCTGCTCAAAAAACAAAACAGCCATAGACTGGGTGGCTTATGCAACAGGCATTCATTTCTCACAGTTCTGGAGGCTGCAAGTCTGAGATCAGGGTGTCAGCATGGTCAGGCTCTGATGAGTCCCACTTCCTGGCTTGCAGACAGCTGCTTCTTCATTGTATCCTCACATGGCAGAGAGACAAAGCTCTGGTGTCTCTTCTTCCTCTTCTGAGGGCACTCATCCCATCATGAGAGCCCCACCATCCCTACTTTATCTACACCTACTCACTTCCCAAAGGCCCCACTTCGTAGTACCATTTACATTAGAGGTTAGGGTTCAAAATATGAATTTTAGTGGGGGACACAAACATTCAGTCCAGAACAACCTCCTTCCTTCAAGTCCCCTATCCCCACCTGGAATTAGAAACCCTTTCACACACTGCTCCCTGCCTGTCTCTCCCCCGCTACATCTCTTGTCCCTCCCCTTACAGGCTGACCCACGTCTATTCCAAACCACTTGCCATGTGCTTTCTTATGGCTTTTTACACCTTGTGTTACAGGCCTGGAATCTCTTCCTTAACATTTTCGACCTGAGCAATTCTTGTTCTTTTAAGAGTAGCCAATATAGCTTCTCTCCTCTCCACCATTTTAGCCTGTAGCTTTCCATCATTCAGTCAACTGGGGTATTTATTCTGCTTATTGGCTCAGGAGAAGCAGAAAGCAGAAGACAAGGACATCTATCCTTGACTTTTGAGTTTTTAAAAACCTTAGGCCCTCAGGGAAAGGGAGGCCATGGATTTGAGAAAATAATGAGACACAAAAGCTGCTTTTCCCCTACCACAGATGAAAGCACCAAAGATGAATTCTCTACTGGTTTAAGGAAGGAGGAGTTGGTGGAGGAGCCAAGAGGAATGAGAAAGCAGGGGCAGTGGGTTGGGGTTGGAACAGGGAGAGGCAGATCTCTCAGAGAGGTGCGTGTTATTGGAGAGCACAGAAGGTTGTGTCTCCACACTAGGAGAAGCAGCCCCAGAGAGGGAATGGTTTCGTGGTCCATCCAAGCAGACGGGCCTAGAGCTCCAGCCAGGAGACCCTGGTTCAGAGAGCTGTGGCATCTCAGAAGGATCTCATGGAGACAAGTGCCATAGATTTTAGCACCCTTGGTTTTGAACGTGCAGCTGCAGCAGCAGAGAGGAAATTGTTGACTGGAGTTGCTAGATTTGAATGGGCCTTTTGCTGGATGTGAGGGATAACTTGAGTGTGATCTGTATGGACCACCCCAAGAAGCAGGTGGGATGATGGATGTGCTTGTAGATGCCAGGCCCTCAAATGCTACCATACACACAACACCTGGGCACCATAAACACCCCCAGAATGTGGATACAACCCCAAACTGACTGAGGTGAAAATTCAACCACCTGGCAGAATCGGCACACAAGATAGAAATTGATTAAAATCAATTACAATCAATTCTAATTGCACATCAGAGTTTTTAGACAGGGATTCAAACCCATACAAAATTAGGGCTCAATGCGGAGATCATCCTTACAGACCTTCTAATAAACCTTCATGAGAAAGTTAGGGGCTCTTTCATCCTTATAGAGTTAATATAAGGATTAATGATAGCATGTTTGTAAAAGACTCAGCATAGTGCTTCATTTGTAGAAAACCCTCAATAATTTGTGGATTTGATTCCAGTTCATCTTGCTCACCTTTGTTTGCATGGTGCCTGACCAAAAGCAGACATTCGTATATGCTCACTGAATTGAACCATGATCTATGATCTAGTTAATAGAAAAGAGTGGCACATGTAAAATATGAAAGTTTATAAATTATGTACCTACCACTCTATGTTTGTAGAGTAGTATATAATCTATCAGAGCAGTAACAGTACAGAAGGGAGGAAGAGATCATTTTTCTTAGTAGTCTAACTTCCTAAAATCTGAACCACAAAGAAACAAGAAAGTTTGTTTGGCAAATAAATCAAATCACCCCACCTGGAATATGAGAAAAAGTATCTACCATCCACTGGACCACTGCAAATTTAGGCTCTGATTCTAGCTTAAAGAATGTACAATAACTTCCAGTATGACTCTGTCTACGCATGGATCTAAACACCCATCAAAATTCTTTTTCTTTACAGCATTTGGTTAAATTTGAAAATCATACTTGAGAGGCCACAGAGAAATGCAAGCTACATCACAGTGGGACATGTGAGAGGCTGTTACCAGATGACAGAAAGCAAAAGTTACGTTTCCATAGGAGAAAGGTAAGGGAAGACTGTGGGTCGAAGGAGTCAGCGTGGGGCAGGAAACAGCACCCCTGCTGGCTCTGATTTGCAGAGGCCACCCCACCTCTGGGCATGCGGTGGGAGCATCAAAGCACAGTGCAGGATGTTTGACTCCTTGGAGAGGTCTGTGGCTGTGACTGCTTGGCGGCATTAGGGAAGGTAACACCAGCATCACTAATCAGATACCTAGCAAATGTCTTTATCTGTACGAGGTAGAAAATTAATTGGAGAACAGACCCATCGTGAAGATGTGAGACAACGAAGAGGGTGACTTGCTATATTCTGTGCTTGGCTGGAAAGAAGAAGTTCTGTAAATTAATTGCCAGCTAAGAATGAAATGAAATATTTTGTCAGATACAGCAGTCTTCCGTTTCCTTTCTCCCCACACCCCATTTCCCTCTCCTCCCGCTCTCCTTCTTTTCTCTCTCTCTCCACCCACCTCCACCCCTTACTAGACATTCATCAGTTGAACAGCCTTGGGACAGCCACAGGTTTGAGAACATTTTTTCAAGTAAGATGTAAAAACCCCAAACCTAGGCTGGGCACGGTGGCTCACGTCTGTAATCCCAGCAGTTTGGGAGGCCGAGGCGAGCAGATCACCTGAGGTCAGGAGCTCAAGACCAGCCTGGCCAACATGGTGAAACCCCATCTCTACTAAAAATACAAAAATTAGCCGGGCATGGTGGTGGGCGCCTGT
>NW_012104220.1:132840-175587 GCF_000951045.1 Mandrillus leucophaeus | reverse complement strand
TTAGGGAGTAAAACAGCGAGACATTCACTGATGCTGGTAGCACTGTGATTCTGGGGTCTAAATCAGAGTAGAAAACTTCTTGATAGAGAACCGATGATGATTCCATGCTGCTCCAAGTTCAGGATAGAATGATCTGAAAATTTGTAACACGTGTTGAGAAGTTTCTTGACAAATCTGGGCGTAACGCGGATAATAGCATTCACTTGGAGATGCATTTCTGTCTAAAACAATTATTTTAAAAACCTAAGGACAAACAGTGTTTGTGGAGATGCCAGAGATGTGGATATTAAGGGGGAAATAATGATAGAAATAAGAGCAGTTTCATTACTGTTGTCCAAAATTATAAATCAGTCCACAGAGATTAAAAACACCACACAATCCACCTTAATGACAAACTATACCAAGCACTCCATGGCAGAAAAGTAAGAATGAAAATGATGAAATGCAGTGCAGCCACAGCAATACCCAGTCTCAGCCCATTATCTTTCAATCATCCAGCCCTCCATCCAGGGTGAGAGCTCTGCTTTCCACACAGGGAATTCAGAATTGCACGTTCACTGCTACCCTCTTTGGAGTCCAAACGCAAAGGGGAAGAGCATTTGAACTGGGTTTGAAAACTTAATAAACAATTTGAAACCTGCGATAAAGTGGTGAAACCAGACAGGTGAACACGTTTCGGGAGCAAGACATAGATGAGCATTCACCTGCAAGTAAATCCCATGATGGGTTCTAGGAAAAGCTTAAGTATGGACTTTGGGTTAAAAAAGCAGAAGAGTAGGGTTAAAACACCCAACCCCTGAAGTGGTAGATAAAGAAATCTTCAGATCACAACTAAATGATGTGTATTCCTTTAATACCTGCATTTGAGAGGCTAACAAATATTTGGACACTATGTAACACTTTGCACCTTTCCACTTGGTGCTTATGGTAATCCTGATGCGTTTCTAGTTTTTCTAGGACACTGGACTCCAATCACACATGATATGATTTGACTCTGTGTCACCACCCAAATCTCATCTTGAATTGTACTCTCATAATTCCCACGTGTTGTGGGAGGGACCCAGTGGGAGATAATTTGAATCATGGAGGTGGTTTCCCCCATACTGTTCTCATGGTAGTCAATAAGTCTCACAAGATCTGATGAGTTTATTAGGGGTTTCTGCTTTTGCTTCTTCCTCATTTTCTCTTGCTGATGCCATGTAAGAAGTGCCTTTTACCTCCTTCCATGATTCTGAGGCCTCCCCAGACATGTGGAACTGTAAGTCCTATTCCTCTTTTTCTTCCCAGTCTCAGGTATGTCTTTATCAGCAGTGTGAAAATGGACTAATACAGTAAATTGGTACCAGTAGAGTGGGATGTTGCTGAAAAGATACCCGAAAATGTGGAAGCGACTTTGGAACTGGGTATCAGGCAGAGGTTGGAACAGTTTGAAGGGCTCAGAAGAAGACAGGAACATGTGGGAAAGTTTGGAACCTCCTAGAGACTTGTTTAATGGCTTTGACAAAAATGCTGATAGTGATATGAACAATAAGGTCCAGGCTGAGGTGGTCTCAGATGGAGATGAGGAACTTGTTGGGAATGGAGTAAAGGTGGCTCTTGTTATGTTTTAGCAAAGAGACTAGTGACATTTTGCCCCTGCCCTAGAGATTCGTGGAACTTTGAACTTGAGAGAGATGATTTAGGGTATCTGGTGCAAGAAATTTCTAAGCAGCAAAGCATTGAAGAAGTAACTTGGGTGCTGTTAAAAGCATTCCATTTTAGAAGGGAAACAGAGCATAAAAGTTCACAAAATTTGCAGCCTGACAATGCAGTAGAAAAGAAAAATCCATTTTTTTTTGTGGAGAAATTCAAGCTGGCTGCAGAAATTAGCATAAGCAACAAGGAGCCGAATGTTAATCACCAAGACAATGGAGAAAATGTCTCCAGAGCATGTCATAAGTCTTCACGGAAGCTCCTCCCGTCACAGACCTGGAAGCCTAGGAGGAAAAAAATGATTTCATGGACCGGGCCCAGAGTCCCCGTGCTGTGTGCAGCCTAGGGACTTGGTGCCCTGCATCCCAGCTGCTCCAGTCATTGCTAAAGGGGGCCAAGGTATAGCTCAGCCCATGGTTTTAGAGGATGCAAGCCCCAAACCTTGGCAGCTTCCATGTGGTGTTGAGTCTGTGGGTGCACAGAAGTCAAGAATTGAGGTTTGGGAACCTCCACCTAGATTTCAGAAGATGTGTGGAAATACCTGGATGCCTAGGCAAAAGTTTGCTGCAGGGGTGCAGCCCTCACGGAGAACCTCTGCTAGGGCAGTGTGAAAGTGAAATGTGAGTCAGAGCCCCCATGCAGAGTCCCTACTGGGACACTGCCTAGTGGAGCTGTGAGAAGAGGGCAACCATTCTCCAGACCCCAGAATGGTAGATCCCCTGACAGCTTCACCATGTGCCCGGAAAAGCCACAGACACTCAACACCAGCCTGTAAAAGCAGTCAGGAGTGGGGCTATACTCTGCAAAGCCACAGGGTTGGAGCTGTCCAAGGCTATGGGAACCTACCTCTTGATCAGCATGACCTGGATGTGAGACATGGAGTCAAAGGAGGTCATTTTGGAGCTTTAGAATTTGACTGCCATGCTAGATTTCGGATTTGCATGGGCCCTGTAACCCCTTAGTTTTGGTCAATTTCTCCCATTTGGAACAGCTGTATTTACCCAATACCTGTACCCCCATTGTATCTAGGAAATAACTAGCTTGCTTTTGATTTTCCAGGCTCATAGGTGGAAGGGACTTGCCTTGTCTCAGATGAGACTTCGGACTGTGGACTTTTGGGTTAATGTTGAAATGAGTTAAAACTTTGGGGGACTGTTGGGAAGGCATGATTGGTTTTGAAATGTGAGGACATGAGATTTGGAGTGTCCAGGGGTGGGATGATATGGTTTGGCTCTGTGTCCCCACCCAAATCTCATCTTGAATTATACTCCCATAATTACCAAGTGTTGTGGGAGGGACCCAGTGGGAGATAATTTGAATCATGGGAGTGGTTTCCTCCATACTGTTCTCATGGTAGTGAATAAAAATCATGAGATCTGATGGTTTTATCAGATCTTTCTTCATCTTCAGATCTTTTTGCATCTTTCTCATTTTCTCTTGTTGCAACCATGGAGGAAGTGCCTTTCACCTCCCGCCATGATTCTAAGGCCCCCTCCAGCCATGTGCAACTGTAAGTCCAATTACACCTCTTTTTTCTTTCCAGTCTCGGGTATGTCTTTATCAGCAGCATGAAAATGGACTAATACAACACACAACTCACTGAGAGATTAGAAAAGCATTGTCTGGAGAATATGAGAGTTGGTGGATAAACTTGGATGGCTTACAAAGAGTGGTTATTGTCAGGATAGTACAGGGCTGGGATATGGGTCCTGTGTGTTCCATCAGGATATGGCCTGAGCCCACCACTTCCATGCAGTCCTTCTCACCTTGAAAAGGTTAATGCCATACTGACTAAATTTGCAACTAGCACAAAGCTTGCAAGGAGGGGAGATAAAGAAGATGACATATTACAACCCCAGCAGGATATAGATAATTCAGGGCATTGGTTGAACAAATGTGAAATGAGGTTTAATACAAAGCTATGCAAGAAAATATATGCACCTGAGAGAAAATAATGCTCAGCACAGATTCAAATTATGGGGGTATTACTCAGGAAGCTGTCGTGCTGAGTGAGACTTGGGGAGGATGGCGGATAACAAATTGAATAGGAGTTCATAGTGCAATGCGATGTCAAAGAAGGGCAGTGCTATTTTGAGATGTATAGACAATATAAAGTGATCTTTGAAAATACAAGAGGGGATGCCATGTTGCTTTACACCATGTCGGTAAAATCTCACCTTGAACTCCCTGGTGCCCTGACTTTAACAAAGACACAGTTAGATGGGAGATTTAGCAAAGATAGTCGTTTGAATGCTATTCAACATGATGCACAGGTCTCACTAGGAAAAGCAGAATTGTCTTCTCGTGCTAGGCAAACATATTTATAAAAAGTTTTCTCATGATAAGGTCCTCCTGCCATTATATTTTCTTTAATGTCTTTTTGATTTTCAGGAAGGGGAAAATAACAATTTAGGCAGGAAAAAAGACGGAAATAAGGAAACATCCATCTCAATTCCTTTAGGAAGCAGAAAAATCAGAATAGAATTAAGATAGAATAAAATTAGAAAACATATTCAGCAATAAGCATTGGGATTAAATTCCTGCCTGCTAAAATCTTTGACTCTAAAAAGAGATGACAAAATAACCATACAAGAGTAAAGGTGACAAGAACAATGTTAGTTTTCAAAGAATATATGCTATAAAGTTTCAAAAGGAGAGATCTTGTCCTGTGAGCCAGTTAGGGAATTTTTCAAAGAGCTCTCTCTCCCATTCATACTCTTGATCAGTAATGTGGGAGTGGGCAATGGTTGAATAGGGAGGAACTGGAGCCCAAGGAGCTTGTGAAGGGAATAGATGATAGGCACCTAAGCTGACTGGCAGGAGTATTGGGAATGGAAAAAAACAGAAGGATTCAAGAATTTGTATGAAGGAAAAATAGCAATACTTGGGAAAATGGCTTTAGAATCAAACATATTGGATTTTAATCTGGACTCTAGTACTTAGTAGATCTATACATGTAATTTATTTAATCTCTCTGAGCCTAAGATTTTTTATCAACTGAATTTTAAGAACTCTTTGCAAGATTACTATGAATTAGAAATAATATGTCAGAAGCACTTAGAAGTTAAAATCTGTAGTAAGTTCATGAAAAATGTTTATGATTTTAGTGACTGATTAGTTGCTGAGGGCATAGGGAAAAAAAAAAACCCATGAGATTTTATTCCTGGAAAGGATTTTGGTACTAATTTTAGAAATGCATAAAACAGGAGGAGGAGTTATTTTCTTGCCAAGGTACTAGAACTGGGTTTTACCTATGTTGAATTTGAAGAGATGATAGAACACCCTGGCTTTGAACTTTGTCAGAAATTACCTCTTTAGGTATTTTATGCACACTCCTGAATATAGTGAAAGCAGAGTTTCTAAAGCTATACAGTTTTGTAAAAATTCTGAACCCAGTTTTCTACACCTAGAGAGAGAAATAGAAATGGGTTAGAATTTCTATGGAACAGATTTTTGAATATTTTGATGGGCCTAGGTCAAACTGAAAAAGAACTCAGGGCTAAGAGTGCTCAGATAATTTAATTACATGTGTTATTTTTGAAAAACCTAAGTATCTAGCTAAAATATAGGAATTGTTTTTGCTCAGTTTCTAATTCAGACAAATAATTGGCAATTAAAATATCTTTTTTATTAAAACAGTATTTTCTATAATTATGGGGTACATGTGAGTGTTTGTTACATGCATAGAATGTGTGATGATCAAGTCAGAGTATTTGGGTATCCGTCACCTTAAGTATTTATCATTTCTATGTGTTGGTATCATTTAAAGTCATGCCTTCTAGTTATTTTGAAATATACAAAACATTGTTGCTAAGTATAGTCACCCTAGTCTGCTATCAAACATTAGAACTTATTTCTTATATCTAATTGTATTTTTGTACCCATTAATCAACTTCTCTTTATCTGTCCCTCACCCCCACCCACACTTCTCAGTCTCTGATATCTATCAATCTATTTTCTATTTCCAATTCATGAGAACAACTGTTTTATTTTCCATATATGAGTGAGAATATGCAGTACTTCTCTTTCTTTGCCTGGCTTACTTTACTTGACATAATGACCTCCAGTTCCATCCATGTTGCTGGAAATGACATGATTTCATTCTTTTTTGTGACTGAATGGTATTCCATTAAATATATGTGTGTGTGTGTGTGTGTGTGTGTATATATATAGTATTCCATTGCATACACACACACACACACACAAACCCATTTTTTTTTTCCATTCATCTGTTGATGGACACTTGGGTTAATTACATATCTTTACTATTGTGTATAGTGCTGTGATAAACATGAGAGTGAGTGGTGTTAGCATATAGTTGTTCCTAATAATCTCTGATGATTTTTGTATTTCTGTGGTATCAGTTGTAACGTTCCCTTTTTCATTTGTGATTTTGTTTATTTAGGTCTTCTCTCTTTTCTTGGTTAGTCTAGCTAGACGTTTAGCAATTATGTTTATCCTTTTAAAGAACCAACTTTTCATTTTGTTGTTCCTTTGTATTTTTACTTTAGACTATATTTTGTTTAGTTCTGCTTTATTATTTTGTTTCTTCTGCTAATTTTGGGTTTGGTTTGTTCTTGCTTTTTTAGTTCCTTTATGTGCATTGTGAAAGTGTAGCTTTGAAATCTTTCTGTGTTTTTGATGTAGGTGCTTATTGCTATAAAATTCCATCTTAGCACTACTTTAGCTGTATCCCACAGGTTTTCTTATGTTGTTTTCATTTTCATTTTTTTCAAGAAATTTTTTTATTTCTGTCTTAATTTCATTGACCCAGTGGTTGTTCAGCAGCACGCTATTTGGTTTCCATGTATTTGTATAGTTTCCAAAGTTCCTCTTGGTATTGATTTCTAGTTTTATTCCATTGCAGTCTAAGAAGATTCTTGATATGATTTTGATTTTTAAAAATTTGTTGAGATTTGTTTTGTGGCCTAACTTGTAGTCTATCCTGGAGAATGTTCCATGTGCTGATGAGAAGAGTGTATTCTGCAGTTGTTGGATACAATATTCTTTATATATCCGTTAGGTCCATTTGGTCTAAAGTCCAACTTTAAATCTAATGTTTCTTTGTTGATTTTCGTCTAGATGATCTGTTAAATGCCAAAAATGAGGTATTGAAGTCCCCCACTATTATTGTATGGAATCTATCTCTCTCTTTAGATCTGATAATATCTGCTTTATTAATCTGGGTGAGTCCATATGTATTTAAACTCATTATATCCTCTTGCTGGACTGATGCCTTTATCATTATTTAATAACCTTCTTTTTTGCCCTGTTTTTGACTTAAAGTCTGTCTTATCTAATATAAGTATAGCTATTCCTGCTTGATTTTTGTTTCCATTTGTATGGAATATCTTTTTTTCCATCCCTTTCAATAAATATGTGTCTTTAGGGTAAAGTGTGTTTCTAGTAGGCAGCATATAGTTGGATAATGATTCTTTATCCCTTCAGCCAGTCTACATATTTTTAGTGATAAATTTAATCTGTTTACATTCAAAGTTATTATTGATATGTGAGGTTTCATCATTTCATTATATTGTTAATTGTTTTCTGGTTGTTGTGTATATTCTTTTTTTCCTTTCCATTTCTCTTATTGTTTCTCCTTGTGGTTTAGTGGTTTTCTGTAGTGGTACTATTTGAATCATTTCTCTTCTCCATTAATGTGCTTGCTTTGCCAGTGAACTTTATACTTTTGTGTGTTTTCATGATGGTAACAATTGTCCTTTTGCTTCCAGGTTCAGGAGTCCCCTGAGCATTTCTTTTAGGACCAGTCTAGTGGTGATGAATTCCCATAGCATTTGCTTATCTGGGAAAGACTTTATTTTTTCCTTCATTTTATAAATTAGTCTTTAAAAGGCTAATTTTGCTGGATATAGTAAAATAGTATCCTTGGTGGTGACAACTTCTTTCTTTCGGTATTTTAAATATATCATCCCATTCTCTCCTGGCTTGTGAGGTTCTTCTTGAGAAGTCCACTGTTGGTCTGATGGGGATTCCTTCATAGGTGACTAGATGCTTTTCTCTTCCTGTTTATAGAATTCTCTCTTTATCTTTGACTTTAGAGAGTATGATTTGTAGACACAGTACTATAATGTACTATGGAAAAAACCCTTTTTGCATTGTATCTGGGAATCACTGGGCCTCCAATATCTGGATGTCTTAATCTTTTACTAGACTTGGAAGTTTTCATCTATTATTTTGTTAAATAGGTTTTCAAGCTCTTTTGTTCTCTCTTTGCCTTCTGGAATACTGATAATTCATGTATTTGAACACTTTATGGTATCCCATATATCACAAAGTCTTTATTCATTCTTTTTTCTCTGTTTTTGTCTGACTAGATTATTTCAAGAGACCTGTCTTCAAGTTCCGAGATTTTTTTTCTTCTGTTTTATCTAGTCTATTGCTGAAGTTTCCAAATATATTTTGTGGTTTATTCAATAAATTCCTCACTTCCAGAATTTCTATTTGATTTGTTTTTATAATATCCATTCCTTTGGTAAGTCTCTCATTCATGCCATTAATTATTTTTCTGATTTCTTTGTATTGTTCTTTCAGAACTTTGTTGGATTTCACTGAGCTTTTTTAAAAAATCAATATTTTATTTTTTTTCTGGAATTTTGTGAATTTCTTTTGGATTAGGATCTGTTGCTAGGGAATTATTGTGTTCCTTTGGTGTTGTCATATTTCCCTGCTTGTTCAAGTTTTCTGTTTCCTTACATTGATATCCACACATCAGGTGTGATAGTCACTTCTTCCAATTTTTTAAATTTACTTTTGTAGGAGAGGGTTTTTTCCTAAAGATGTATCTATGATGTTGGTTGAGTAGGGGCCTACTTTGGCTTTGATTCTGCGTGTATTCAGTAATGTAGTTTCTGTATCGTTTCTTCATCTATAAACAGCATCAGTGGAATCTGTAATTTCCTTAGGGGCTCAGAATGCAGTTATTAGTAGAGGTTGTAATGAAGTTTTTCTGGTGACAGGGATGCCAGGTAGACAAGTCTTCAGGCCTCACAGGTGTCAGGGATAAGCTGACTGTGCCTGTCATTGGGGCCCAGGGTGGCATATGCTGGCACTAGTGTTAATGGGTTCAGATAGGTCATTTCTTGGGCCACCAGGTGGCTTTCTCAGATGGCACTAGTGGCAGCAGTGGGCTGGGCATGTGGACAGGTTTTTTGGCGCCTGGGCAGTTGGTGTGGCATGGGCAATGGCAGTAGCAGTGGCAGGATGCTCTGGTTCCTGAGCAGCGTGTGCTGGTGTTAGTGGTGGCTATGATGGGATGTGAAGCCAGTCTCCAGACTCCCAGGTGGTACATGTGGGTGGGTATGAGTGGTGTTGGTAGCAGATTAACTGGACCCATCTTCAAGTTCCCATTGGCAAATGCACAGATGCCAGAGGTGGTAGAATGGGTGGAGTGATGCCCAGATCCTTGGGCAGCATTCTCAGGCTCTGAAGGGTAGTACCAGCCCAGGTGGATCTGACCTCAGGCCCCTGGTCATGTGCAGTGGCATAGGCTATAGTAAAGAGAATGGGCAATCTGTGGTGGTGGGTGTGGAGAACCTGACTTCAGGACTTGTGCTAAAGCATAGCGGTCCTGCTGTTGATGTAGGTGGGGTTACTATCAACAGTCTCCTGCAGGCAGCATTAAGTCTCTGGGGAGTTCACACTTTGCCTCTGACAGCAGTAGCGGCTGCCTTGGTATGCCTGGGTAGCCTATATTTGGGATGGTACTGGAGCACAGAGGCCATGCTCCTGGAGTGGGTTTGGTTGGCTATCGCAGCCCCAGATGGTAGCTCTCAAGTTGTGAGTTGTGCTTGCTTTGGTCCCTCGCAGCTGTGGTGTGCAGAGGCAGGGAGGGATCTTGCCCTCTGTGCATGGGCCAGGCACAGAGACCATACAGCCAGTGGGGATGTGGTTGCGACACACAGCCCCAGACACAGTGCCCTCAGGCTCACCCACCCCTACTCTTGGTGGCAGCAACAGTGGCTGCAGCAGTGTGCAGAATGGGGAAGAAATCTTTCTGTATGACAACCCTGAGCATAGAGGTCACTCCCTCAGTGGGGGCAGGGTTGCTACTCCCAGACCAGACAGTCAGGCTTGCCTACCTCAGCTCCCAGTGTCAGCAACTGCTGTGCAACGTGTGGAGTAATGGAAGGGGTTCCAGTCTCTGATAGTTGGCCTGAGCATAGAGTCTGTGCAGCTGCTGGAGCATGGTCGCTCTTCACAGTCCCAGACGGGGAGCTCTCAAGCTCTGGAAAGGCGTGTCTTGGTTTCTGTTGTACTAGGTGCCACCTTCTTGGTATGTTGCACCATCTTTTCACTTGGGAGTAGTTTTCCATGTGGCCTAGAGTACTATCGACCCTCAGCACCTTTGGGTCTAGCCAGCACTGTGCCATTGTAGGCCGTGGTATGAACACTGGAGAATGTCAGTCGGGGCTCCTGGGATGTAGATATATGGAGGCTGTGGTTTCCAGGGAAGGATGATGTCCCATGATGACTGGGCTCTCACAACAGTACCATGCTGCAGTTGCTTGGTTCTCATGGTTGTGTGTGATCCAGCACTGTCACTGTTCCTTATTTAGTGCAATGACCTCTAGAGTGTTCAGATCACTGCCCACACTAGTCTCAGGGCTCATGCGGGTAGAGGAGCTCTCCTATAGCTAGGATTGCAGCAGCTTATTGTGGAGATGTGGACTGCTTAGGGTCTCCCACTTACCCTCTCCCTGAAAGAGGGAGTCCCTTGGGCTCCCAGTTGATCTCAGCTGACCTGGCCGCTCACTTCCTTCTCTTTCTGTGACTCAGATGTTTACTGTGACTTCTCTGCTGAACTCCAGTGTTCTCTCTGAGAGATATTTTGAAATATCTCTCAAAGTAGATATTTGATGAGTGATTATCTATTCACAATTTTGGTTCTTCTCTGAAGTGGGGGCCTGTCTGATGTCTCTATTCAACCATCTTGAAGCTATGCTCCAGTAATATTTTTTATGAAAATCAGGAGTATGTGTGATGGGGAAGTTTTCATATGGGGGTATCCAGATAAACAAATAAGTAAAACACTAAATTTAAAATAACCTAAATAGAGGATGTGGCCAGCATATCTACCTTGGGTCTGTGATGCCTTGCTTTAAGGCTTATCTTGTTTTTTTATGTCAGTAGAGTTCTATCAGTTATTCCATTGCCCATAGGCACAAAACAAAATATGATTATCTGATTAAAAGAGTTACTGATGATGCTTCTTTGCACATGTATCTATTCTGTTTTGTCTTCATTCAGAAGTATTTTTATTTCTGTCATTCAAACAATAATTGCTTTTAAACTTAAAATAATATGTTAAAATTAAAAATGCAAGTGACAGCATAATGGGTGAAGTGTCTAATTTTACTGATGAAAACTTGCTAATAAAGAAGAGAATGTTAATATTAATGTTTACAATCACCTTTCTAATTTCCCACATTTATTCTTATATTTTAATATTCTACAGCAAGGGTCGGCAAACTTTTTCTATAAAGGAGGAGGTAGTTAGTATTTTAGATTTTGTGGGCCAACAGGCAAAATCTAGGATATTATGCAGGTACATATATGAAAGAGAAAAAACAAATGTACACAAATATTTGAAGTACTGTAATAATAATAACTGAATGTTATTAACCAATATAACTCAGTTAATATATTAATAATTTAATACTTTTTTTGGAATAAAGGTCTATGACTGAGAAGAATAGGATTCTTTTTGGGGGAATAACATTTCACTTAATTGTGGTTCAGTTAGTGTTCCCTGTCATCAGGGTGGAAATGTGGCCTCATTCCCCTACAAAGCCTTCATGTACTTCTCTGAAACAGAGTGATTTTTTCAGGGGTTGGGGGAAACACAGCAGAAAGTATTGCCTGAGCCCCTCTTTTGGCATTTATGTACTACCCTGATAGTGTTGGATTTTTTTCAGTATGAGGAGACACATTAAGAGCACAGGCTCTGGGGTAAGACTTCACGGTATGAGTTCTAGCAGAACTGAAATTATTAGCCATGTGATCTTTGACTACTTACTTCAATTTGCTTATCTATAAAATGAATAAGAGTATCTACTTCACACAGTTGTTGTAAAGATTAAATGAATGAGTAAATGCCAAGATTTAGAAGAGTGTAAAGTACTCTTCTGAATCTTGTAAAAATGTAAAACTATCCATAGCTCATGGGTGGTACAAAAGGAGGCAGTGGCTGGATTTGGATCATGAACTATATTTTGCTGAAATTTTCATCTTCCCTTAAATTACCATTATCTTTGTATCAGAATCAAAATATAAGAGCCAGTCTGGGAGCAGTGGCTCATGCCTGTAATCCTAGCACTTTGGGAGGATGAGGTGGGTGCATTATCTGAGGAG
Organism: Mandrillus leucophaeus; assembly: GCF_000951045.1. NCBI lineage: Eukaryota > Metazoa > Chordata > Mammalia > Primates > Cercopithecidae > Mandrillus > Mandrillus leucophaeus. The sequence goes on along the minus strand of NW_012104220.1, from coordinate 163,524 downwards.
TTCAAGACCTGCCTGGTCAACATGGTGAAACCCCATCTTTACTAAACATACAAAAAAATTAGCCAGCATGGTGGCACAAGCTTGTAGTCCCAGCTACTTGGGAGACTGAGGCAGTAGAAATGCTCAAGCCCGGGAGGAGGAGAGGTTGCAAGGAGCCGAGATCATGCTACTGCCCTCTAGCCTGGGCAACAGAGCTAGATTCTCATTAAAAAAAAAAAAGAAAAAAAAAAAGTGGGAGCCAGAATGAAGCTTGAGCTATCCCTGCCCTGTCAAAACTATCTCACTCATTATTCAGATTAAAAAACTGAGACACAGTAAGGAACTGACTTTCCCTCATCACTTAATTAGTGACAGGTCCTGTATTGGAACTCGAGTTTCTGAGACTTCCTACAGTTACAAGCCAAAGGACTGAGATGATGCTTGGGACAGCATGGCAGGAGTTGACCTGAGATAGAATTGGTGAGTTCAGACATTTAGGTCTTAGTGATCACTTAAAAGGAGATCCAGTATTCTGGTCTGCTGCCTGAGTCATAGCAGTTGCGAGAGTTTAAGAATTACTCCTACAGGAAGGCATGATTTGCAATATGTAACTCTTTCTGTTCTAGGATCCAAACTCTCACAGGTTCTGTATTAGGTTGCTAAGGCTGTCTAAACAAACAACCGTGGACCAGATAGCTTACACAATAAAAATTTATTTCTTCACAATTCTGGAGGCTAGAAGTCAGAGATCAAGATGTCAGGAGGATTGGTTTTTTTCTGGGCCTCTTTTCTTGGAAGACAGCCATCTTCCCTCTGTGCATGTTTGTGTCCTAATCTCTAAGTACTTTGCATTAGGGCCCATTTTAATGATCTCATTTTAGCTCAATTATCCCATTTCCAAATAGTCACATTCTGAAGTCATGTGGGTTAGGATTTCAACATGTGAATTTTAGGGGAACATAATTCAGCTCATAACAGGATACAAATACTAATACTTAAGTATCTTGTACGTACCTAACTCTGTTACACACCGAGCACTGGAGAGTATATTGGGAGGAAATGGATGGCAAGTCACTTCATATAATCTTTCCCCTTTCAGTGATAGAAGTAAGATGGGCTTTCATGAGCAAGTCTCCCAGATACTCCATGGGTCTTAATTTTCTCACCCATAAAACAAAAATCCTGACCTAACTCACAGAGGCACAGTAGAAGTGAATAGATGTTTGCCAAGTACCTCAGGGTTCTAGAGGAAAGTAATTCCATCTGCCCAAAGCATTCGGTTATGTATTGTAGTTTCAGAATTATATTTTTAACCAAGTAATATTTCACAGGGATAACATAATCACCTAATGAAGTCCCCTTGAATGTTAATTATAGAGAGAAATTGAAATGTACCAACATGATTTATTTTGTCTGAAATATCTTTTACTTTTTTTTTACAATATAATTCAGAGCGTATTTTGCCTTCAGCACTCCATTCAAAGTCATCTTGGTCCTTCACAAACTTTTGTCCTGCTAGAAATGCATTTACATTAGTGCATGGTATACAGATTTTTATCTTACAGAAATTTGTGAGCATTTGTGATTAAAAATCAGGGTTAGAATAACTGTTTCTAGGAAAAGCGTCAAAAGGCAAACTTTTGTCTACATTACTCTATACTTCTTTTTTAATAAGAATCTCTTACTTTTGGTAAAGCACATTTACCTTCATTTGAAGTAGACTAGGAGGATATCTTATAGATGAGGAGATAGATGTTTAGTTATCTGCCCAAGGTCACAGAGTTTGTAGGTGGTCAAGACTAACTTCCACATTTGTTTGACTCTATTCTAACTCTGTCATTAAAACATATTGCTTTCTCTTTCAGAATCCTTTTCACTGGAAGAACCTTAGTAACCTGAAGTACAAAGAGTTTTATATAATGTATGTTGTATGTCTGTAAGTCTTGGAGTACCCCAAAGACTCTCCACTCAATGATCCTTACTTTAGTAGTTAATCCTCCTGATCATCTTCTCATATTTTCTTCCTTCATCTAATAACTTGCGTTTCCTGCTTATTAATAAGAGCCAACACTTGAATAGCATTTGATGGTTTACCAAGCATGTTCATGTAATATTAACATCGAAATTGTGAAGTGGATTTCATTTGTGTCCCCATTTTGCAGAACAGAAGCTGATGTTCAGAGAGGTAAATATCCTTCAGCAAGGAGGTCCAAAGTCCTTCAGCAAGGAGGAGATAGAGACAAATCTGTACTCAAGTCTTTTATTTTTTCCTACTTTATGATAATGCTTTTACTCCAGCATCAGAATATATTCTTCAATAGAGAAGAGAATTGTCCTCTGGGCTATTATGGTTGAAAGATATGGAGTGGAGCAAATGTCATGGAAATTTGAAATCAAAGGAAGCTATGCCTGAAAGATGGTTCATGCCCTCTTGTGGCCTTTTCAGTCTTCTCACGGGAACTCCAGGCTGCATTTAGGCATCCTCAGGAGCCAGGAGAAGAGGATGAACTGGAGAGTCCTCAGGCTTTCCCATCAACCAGCGGAGGTGCACTCTCATTTCTTTTACACATTGAACTTTGGCTGCGTGTTTTTTTAGATGCTGGAGTCTCCAGCTTAAAAGCTGCTGCTAAAGCAAATAAGCAAAAGAAAAAAAAACAGAATGAAAAATTTCTGGTTGTCTTCTAAACTTCAGACAGGTAAATAATTTTCCCCAAATCACACCGCTCATAGCAACATAGAACCAGCAAGGCCATAACCCAGTCCTCCCAAGTTCCATCCCAGGGCTCTTACTACCGCACCATGATAAATGCTACCTTCCTGAAGAAAAGAGTCATTTAAAAATCCATTACAGAAATGACAAACTGGGAGCCAGGAACAAAATCTTAAGAAAAAAGTAGGCCAAGTGCTGTATTGAGGTCTGAGAAGGCCATTTTAGCCTACTCACGCATGATTCAATTTTTCATTTTGGCATGATTTGAGCTTTCTTCTTTCTCATGTCCAGGTACAACTCTTTTTCAGGAAATTCTCTATGGATAATTATCTACTTGGGGAAATAAATGAGACTCTTTTTAATGGTGCTTCTTGCCCTGCTATGCAGAAGGATAAATCAGAATTTATCCCAAAAACAAATTACCAAAGACATGAAAAATATACTTTAATATTTACGCACATCCCTGGGTAAATGTAAAATAAAATATATACATAATATGCATGGAAAATGCAAGTGATCAAAATTTTTTTAAAAAAATCATAAAATGCTTAATTTACTAGAATACTCAGGTAATGAAATAGGCATACTAATATAATTTTCTAGTGAACTGAAACAACTAAAAAGTGATTATTTCAGCCCTCACAAAAGTTTTTAATGTAATTTTCCTCATTCTTAAAAATAACTATAATACTCCTAATGTAGATTATTTGACAATATAGAATATTACAGTGCATTTGGATCATCATTCTGAATATGAATTCTCATTGAGTCCTTACAAGGTGAAGGAAACTGGACTTAATGAAGCTGACTCCAAAAGGATATTTTAATTTTAAAAATTTCTAAAATTTTCTCCTTAAAAGTTTTAGTTACTTTTCTATCTGGCTATGACACAAAAACTGATACCTGAATTGCTCCCTGCTCTGCAACCTCCATAGTAGAAAAACTAGAAAACTAGACAAAACATATTGAACAACTCTTTTCAGACATTGAGTAACAGGCAGAGCAAGATTGTGACCCTCTAAGAAAAGGAAAACAAATGAGATTATTTCTATAATTGCCCTAGATTTCTGGCTGGAGGCATTTTTCATACGGTGGCAAAAGTAAGATGGACCCAAACAGAGCACAGAGGTGTCACTGAATCGTGCAATCAGAAATCAGAGTTCAAGAAAGATGAAGCAGTTGGAATTTGGGGGTCACTGCAGGAGAAGACAGAGTTGCCCGGAGTAGTAGCTGCAGAAATTTGCATAGGAATCCATTGTGTCTTTTTTTTAAAAAAAATACTATGCTACATAATCATATGATGGAATTATACTGTAATAATCAGAGACTATAGGCACTATAAACAGATAATTCTGAGATCTGAAACAGGGCTGGGAAATGTTCAAGCTCTGACTAGCTTGATAGAGAGATCTCTGAGCAACTGAAACATTCAGTAGAGAACCTAGAAGGATCACTTTTTAACAGTAGGACTAAACCAAAACTAGAGTAAATGCTGCTCCAGTACTATGTTGAATAGGAGTTGTAAGAATGGACATCTTGTTTTATTCCAGTTCTTAGGGGGAATTCTTTCAACTTTTCCCCATTCAGTATAATGTTGGCTATGGGTCTGTCATATATTGCTCTTGTTATTTTGAGTTATGTTCCTTCAATGCCTAGTTTGTTGGAAGTTTTTATTATGAAGCGAGGTTGTATTTTATTGAATGCTTTCTCTGCCTCTATTGAGATGATCATATTTTTGTTTTTAATTGTGTTTACATGGTAAATGACAATTATCGGTTTGCATACGTGGAGCCATCCTTGCATCCCTGGAATAGAACCCATTTGGTCATGACGTATTCTTTTGATGTGTTATTGAATTTGGTTCGCTAGTATTGTTTTTGATAATTTTAGTACCTATGTTCATCAGGGATATTGGCCTGCAGTTATATTTTCTAGTTTGTTTTTGCCTGATTTTTGGTATCAGGGTGACTCTGATTTTGCAGAATGAGTTAGAAAGGAATCCCTTTTTTTTTATTTTTTGGAATAGTTTCAGTAAGTGGTACCAGCTCTTCTTTGCAACATCTGGTAAAATTCTGCTGTGAATTCATCTGGTCCTGAGGTTTTTATGTTGGAAGATTTTTTATTATCGATTCAATCTCATTACTTCTTATTGGTCTGTTCAGGATTTTTATTTCTTCCTCATCCTATCTTGGGAGGTTATGTGTTTCCAGGAATTTATCCATTTCCTCTACGTTTTCTAGAGAATTTCATAGTAGTCTCTGATAATCTTTTGAATTCTGCTCCGATCTTTGTTATTTCTTTTCTTCTGCTAGTTTTGGGTTTGGTTTGTCCTTATTTTTCTATGTCATTGAAGTGTGATGTTAGGTAGTGAATTTGAGATCTTTCTTTTTGATGTGGGCATTTAATGCTATAAACTTTCCTTTTAGCATTGCTTTTGCTGTGTCCCAGAGGTTTTGGTGTATTGTGTCTCTATTTTCATTTGTTTAACATAAAATTTTAACTTTTGCCTTAATTTTGTTGTTTACTGAAAAGTCAAGAGCAAGTTGTTTAGCTTCCATGTACTTGTGTAGAGAGTTTTTCTTGGTATTGATTTCTAATTTTAGTCCACTATGGTCTAAGGAGAGACTTGATATGATTTTGACTTTTTTGAATTTGATTAGACTTACTTTATGGTCAAGCATCTGGTCAGTTTTGGGGAATATTCCAGGCACATATGATAAAAATGTTTGGGGGTACAATATTATGTAGGTATCTATCAGCTCCATTTGGTTTGGAGTCTCTTTAAGTCTAGAGTTTCTTTGTTGATTTTCTGCCTTGATGATCTCTCTAGTGCTAACAGTTGGGTGCTAGCACCCTCCACTATTATTGTATTGCTGTCTGTCTCATTTCTTCGGTCTGTAGTATTTGTTTTAAGAATATAGGTGCTCCAGTGTTGGGTCATATATATATTTAGGTAGTTAAATCTTCTTGTTGTATTGAACTCCTTATTATTAAGTAATATCTTTCTCTGTCTTTTTAAAATTGTTGTTGGTTTAAAGTCTCTTTTATCTCATATCAGAATAGCTACTCTTGCTCACTTTGGTTTTCTATTTGTGTGATATATTTTTTTCTATCCCTTTTCTCTGAGTCAGTAGGTGTCTTTACCTGTTAGGTAGGTCTCCTGTAGTCAAAAGATGGTTTCATCTCGGTTTTTTTTCAAATCCGTTTGGCCATTGTGTCTCTTTTACGTAGGCCATTTAGGCCATTTACATTGAAAGTTAATATTTGGTATGTGAGGTTTTTTTCTGGTCATAATGTTTTTAGCCAGTTTCTTTGTCTTCTCAATTGTGTAATTACTTTGTAAGATCTGTGAGTTTTGTACTTACATGTGCCTCTATGATGGTGAGTTTCAGCCTTTCATTTCCATGTTTAGAACTCCTTTAACCATTTCTTATAGGGTCAGTCTAGTGGTTATGAACACATTCATTTATCTAGGAAATGCTTCTTCATTTATGAAGCTTAGTTTCGGAGGATATAAAATTCTTGGCTGACTTTTTTTCTTTTTGTTTTCTTTAAGAAAGCTAAACATCAATTCCTATCTCTTCTGGGTTGTAAGGTGTCTGCTAAGAAGTCTGCTTTTAGTCTGATGAGGTTTTCTTTATAGGTGATTTGACACCTCTCTCTAACTGCCTTTAAGACTTTTTTCTTTCAGATTGACCTTAGATAGTCTGATAACTATATGCCTTGGTGATGTTCATCTTACATAGTGTCTTCTAGGTGTTCTTTGAATTTCTTGTATCTGGGTGTCTACACGTGTAGCAAGATCAGGGAAATTTTTCTGAATTATTTCCACAAATACGCTTTCCAAATTTTTTACTTCTTCTCCCTCAGGAATGCCTATTAGTTGTAGGGTTAGTTGCCTCACATAATCCTGTATTTCTCAAAGGGTTTATTCGGTTTTTAAAATTCTTTTTAAAATCTTTTTATTTAACTGAGTTAATTTGAAAGACTGGTCTTTAAGCTTTGAAATTCTCTCTTCTGCTTTGTGTAGTCTATTGTTAAAGCTTTCAACTATATTTTGAAATTCCTTCAGTGAATTTTTTATTTCTAGAAGTTCTTTAAAAAAAAAAAAAGCACATCTATCTTGTCTTTCATATCCTGAATTGTTTTTCTAATCTGTGTTTGTTTTCAACTTTCTCTTAGTACTCATTAAGCTTTCTTACAATCCATATTTTGAATTCTTTGAATTCTGTCATTTCAGAATTTTTATTATTTTTGGTTAGGATTCATTGCCATAGAGCTAGTGTGATCCTTTGGGGGTGTTGAAACATTATATCCTTTGGTACTGCCAGAAAACTTGTGCTGATTCCTTCTCATCTGTAAAAGCTGTCACTTTTTCTTTTTGAAATTTCTATCATTTGGATGAGACTTATAAAGTTTTTATTCTTTTCTCTCTTGGGGGTGTGACTGTAGTGTAGGTTGTGTAAGACCATTTGGCTACTATTTTGGATTCTGTCAGAGGGCCAACCTCTGTATGGATTCCTTGGTTATATATAGTTTTTCTATGGTAGCAGATCATATGATCTGACTCACTATCTTCTGTGGGGCTGGAAGTGCAGAGGTCTCAGAAAGCTTATCTTGTACGCTGGCAGGTTTTTATTTGGTGGTGCAGCTTAGTATCTAATCCAGTAAGTGGTACTTAAGAGGAAAAGTTGGCTCACTCTTGAGCACCCTGATGAAGAGGGGAAGCATCTACACTGATGAAGGTGGCAGGGGGAATTTGTGGTGGGATGCACTAAGGTCTTGGGGGGAATGGGAAAGGGGCTGCACCAGCTCCCCATCCTAGGCAGGCAGGGATACTATCCAGTTCCCTATCACCTCCCTGTCACAGAGTTTGTGACCTTCAGTTCACATAGTCAGTGTCCTTTATCTCCAGGCTGCATTACGACTGAGGTTCACAGGAAATTCCCGTCTGGCAGCTTACTGCAGAAATGATCTCTGGGCGGAACCTCTTCCCCCAGCCCAAAACAGACAGCTCTGTGGCTGGTCCACTTTCTATTCTAGGGATATTGCAACTATATGTGGGGAGGGGAAAATGAGCCCTACTCTTGTGTGAGCATGTGCAGGAGGCACACTTTCAGCAGGGATGCAGATGCTGAGAATAGCACTGGAAAGGCTGTCTCTAAGCGCACGTAGACAGCCCCCAGTTGTGTGGCAGATGGGGGGTGGACAGTAGGAGGTGACCCTCTCACTACATTTGTTCCTAGACACTGATGCTGCCTATCAACTGAGGTGCCACTGTCCCCCACCTTCAGAGATCAGCACCGTGACTGCATTTCCTTTGTTCCAAGGGTTGCTTTGGTGCCCCTTCCCCTAGAGGCAGCTTATGCTAAGGGCTAGATCACCAGGGATCCTGTAGTTCACCAACAACCTACTGATCCTCTGTGGCTGCCAAAATCAGAGCAGATTTTGGGGTATGTTTGTGGGCTATTTGGTGATGCAGCAATTCAAGGGCTGAGATTCCCTGGGCAGGGTAATTGTCCATAATAGATGCACAACCACTTTGGTACCTGTTGCCTCTGTTTGGATTTGGGGTGAGTGTGAATGCACGTGCACAAATTTGCTTCCCAGTGCTCTGTTCCCAGGAAGTTCCTAAATTGCCACCAACAGGGTTGCCCAGACTGACAATGGCAGAGGGGCTCTCCAACAATTCCAGCAGTCAGCGGTTTGTTGCAGGGGTGAGGGGAATAAAGAAATACCCCCACCTACCCTTTTCATGGGACTCCAAGTTCCTTGGGGGTCAATCTCTGCCAGACTTTTGCTGCCTTCATTCTCTGCACTCCAGCTTCTTCTCATGAGTTCTCCGATAGGTTTCAGCATTCTTCCCTTAGAGTCCTGATAGGTTTCAGTTCTCTTTCCACATGGGCCATGACCATATACCTGTAACTTTGATCTTCTTTCTGGGGAGAGCTGGCATTCAATGTCTTTAGTCAGTCATCTCGAAAAACAAAATAAAAAACAAAACAAAACAAAAAGCCAATAGTAGTTCTTGAATTTTCATTAGAAATAATGCAAACCAGAAGACAATGAAACAATATAAAGTTCTGAAAAAAAATCTGGCAACCTGAAGTTCTACTTATAGTAAAAATATTCATCAGAAATAAAGTGAAATAATGATGTCTCAGGTAAACAAAAATCTGAGAGAATTTAATTATTAACAGATCTGAACTATAATGTGAAGTCTTTCAATTAGGAGAAAAATGATAAAAGCTGGCAACATGAATCTGTAAAAAAGGAATTGAAGTCCTAGAAATGGTAAATGTTTAAGAAAATAAAAATGACATGTTTTTTCTTAATTAAAAAACATAATTGACTTAGAATAAGAGTTAGAGCAAGACTAATGTTTTCTGGGGTTTATGGCATATGTAAAATAAAATGTAGGACAATAGCACAAAGAACTGGAACACTTGTACATTGTGAGTGTGAATATAAAATGGTACAACCACTTTGGAAATTTGTTTAGCAGTAACTTCTGATGTTAAACATGTATTTTGCTCCTTATTATTTACCAGAAAGAAATGAAAACATGTGCTTCACAAAGACTTTAATGCACAAATGTTCATAGATGCCTTTTTCATTTAGAACAAATGTGCATAGTAGCCATACAATGGAAACAAACCAAAGGTATATCAACTGTTGAATGATAAACATATTGTATTATATTCATGCAGCAAAATACTACTCAGACCTAAAGGAATAAAGTACTCATACATGAAACGACCTGGGTAAATCTCCAAAATACTATGCTGAGTGGAATAAACTAGAGACAAAAGAGTAAATTCTGTAACTTCCATTTATGTGAAATTTTGGAAGAGAAAAAAACTAATCAATATTGACAGAAAGTAGATTAGAGTTACATGAGGCCAAAGTTTGTAGATTAACTACAAAGGGATCATGGATGAACTTTTGGGGTAATGGAAATATTGTATATCTTGATTGTTGTAGTAGTTAAATGGGTATAAACATTTGTCAAAAATCACCAAACTGTATAGTTAAAATGAGTTGTTTTTACGGTGTGCAAATTATAATCAATGAAGTTTATTTTTAAAAAACTAACATATAGCAATAGGAAGATCAGACACTTCTATTTAATGAACAATTTTCTTTAGAACAAGTTAATGTTATAAAATAGTTGAAATAGAAGTTTTACATTTAGGTTAAATGAGAAACTTTGTGTTCCATCAGCATTCTTGTCTTTTTCATTAATAGATTTGTCTGAAATAACTCATATTCTGACCTGGTTGTATACCTCTGATTTTCTCATTTGATATATGATTTTCTGATTTATAAAGGAATATTTAAGTCAAAGCTGCAAAATAAATTTAATTATTACATTTTCCTTTTTTGATTGATGTGAACTTTATTCATTCATTCACTTTCTAAACGTTTGAATAAGACAGCATAACCTAGGTTTTGGAATCAGCCAATCAGACTTGGGTTCTAATCCTGGCCAGTTATTACTTGCATGACATTGGGTACCTCAGTCTCTTGTTGCTGTTGTTCTACACTATGGAGTCAATAGGTAGCAGAATAAGTCGTAAAGAAAAAGGCACAGTCACTTCCTTTAAAAAGGTTATGCTTGGAGAGAAAGGCAAAGAAACAATTGTGAAATACTTTGGTCATTGTCAGGATGAAAGAATATATGTGGGCAATGGAGGCTCAGTGAAGGTCCATTTTAATCTTAAGGTATTGGAGAAGGTATCAGAAGTTCATATTTGAGTTCAGAGTTGAAGAATGACTAGTAATTTACCTAGTTGACAAGCAGGCAGAGGCCATTTTAGGTAATGGAAACTAAAGTGCAAGTGGAGCAAGGCTTGAGAGGCATGATGTTTTCATGTTGTAGGGGGGTATAAATGTAAGGGTTGTGGGTAAAAGCCGGGGAAGATGAAGCAGCACAGGCAAACACACACCATATCATAGACGTCATTGCATTCTATCTGTTTGAGGGCTTTATGGGTTAGGGGGCTAATTCATAGAAATTTTATCCTCCTTATCTGGATGCAGAGATAATCAGACAGGAATCACAATGCTGACCAACACAGTAAGCTATTTTTCCTTTGTGTAAATCTGCCAATTCTAGTAAAAGCTTCTACTAGGTTGTTTAAAGTTGTAGTTAATTGTTATAATTTATATTAAATGGTGCTAGTATTTTATCCACATATCTACTTTGCCTTTCAATGTGTGATTTTAGAATTTTCTATATTGTTGGATGAACTGATTCCATTTTTCACTTCATTGAGAATAAAGTTTGCCAATTTTGAAATGATAGTTCATGGAAAAAAATTCAGTCTTATAAATGGAAATATAATTTATAAATAATATATGTACATAATAAAATCAAGTTCATGTTTAAAGTGGCTTTGAAGCACCACCTTCCTCATATTTTCCCCAAAGATTTTAGAATTTAGTGACCAATAAAAGAAGGTTAAATTATGCCCATTTTATCTAATGTCCCAAATAAACAATAGGCTTAAAACTCTGTTTTAAGACAAAACTCAGAAGGACAAGAAACCATTGATCAGGGCCATATCTAGAAACAAATAGTATTCACCAAAGTTCAGTGCAGGAAGTAGAACACTATGTATTTCAAACAGTAAGGGGTATAATATAGGGTATTAGAAACTTACATATATTATTGGAAAGGTTGGAGAAGTAGGAGTTGGGAAGTGACTATTCAATTAATGGGTTTAAGGATATATCACCATAACTTCAATTCAGGAGTCAGAAGGATGCTGCTCTCTCACCCCCCACCACTGCAACTAATGCTGCCACCTGACTCACATAAAGCCAAAGACCAGACACTGAGAAGTTGAGTCCAGCCACCATAACTGCCTCTGCCCCATAATCATGATTGTCAGCACCCGTTAACAGGAAGTTGCTCTCTAATTATCTTCCCCCTTCCAGACCCCAGAGAGTGCACCTAATTGGTACCTAATTGGCAGAAATTAATTTGCATTTATAGTTCTAGCTACAAAGGTATCTAAGGAATGAAGATTGTAGTTTTCCTTCCTCAAAGTGCATAAAAAGGAAAACAGATAAAAATGAATGCTGAGGACCTATTAGACCATAGCCAACACCTCCTTTAATCCTTAGAATGTTATATCATTATGAGAAAATGTGATGATTTAATATTGAAATGGAACATAATACAAAGAAGCATGGTATTGGAGACTGATGTCCTACAATGTGAACTACAAAGTAATATCTCCATTAAGACTGTAGGTGAGCTCCTTGGGGGCAGGGTTACTATCTTATTGATCTCTGTATTTTTAATCTGATTAAAAAAGATTTGATGTAAGATGTATTTATTCAATAAGAATTTATTGAATAAATAAGTAGAATAAAATACATTACTCCAACACAGCTGACCAAGGCTGTTCATTTATTTATTAACATTAGAATTTCAACTACTCAGGCTAAGTGCAGTGGCTCACACCTGTAATCTTAGCATTTTGGGACACTGAGACAGGAGGATTGTTTGAAGCCAGGAGTTTGAGACAAGTCTGTGTAACATAGTGAGACCCCATCTCTAGAAAAATAAAAAATGTATCCAGGCATGGTGGCATGCCTCCCAAGTAGCTGGTGTCATCTCAGCTACTGGGAGGCTGAGGCAGGAGTTTTACTTGAGCCCAGGAGTTTGGGGCTGCAGTGAGCTATGATCATGCCACTGCACTCCAGTCTGGGCAACAGAGAAAAACAGAAAAAGAACTTCAAATATCATAGTTTAAGTAAAAAACTTTTTTTTTGTCATTTTCCCTCTAACTTACATATATGTAATCTATACATATGTATATGTATTTATATACATACACATACATACACCATTGGACAGTTAGTTACTAATATTGTGCTATATTTATCTTCTAAGAATAGGATATTCTTCAGCATAAATAAATTTCAGTTATCAAATTTAGGAAATTGAGCTTTGATATAGCACTATTATTTAATATACAGTCTATATTCAGATTTCCCCTTTTGTTTTAAAACCTAGGATTTGATAAAAGGATCATATATTGTATTTAGTTGTCACTTCCCTTTAGTCTCCTTTAATTTAGAAGATCTCCAGTCATTATCTATCTATCTATCTATCTATCTATCTATCTGTTCATATCCATTTATTTTCATCTTTCATAACATGGTCAATTTTTTAGTCTAGGTTAGATATTTTGCAAAATGTCCTTTGGTTTGCATTAGTTTGACTGTTTCTTCATAATTAGAGTCAGGTTTACATTTTTTACATTATGATCAGTAGTACTTTGTGGGTGATGTTGTATTTTCAGTGCATAGCATAACATAAGAGGCATTAATGTCAGTTTGTCCTGTTATCAGTCATGTTATGTTTGATCATTTAGTTAATGATTATTAGTAATTTTATTTCGAGGCCTGCATATGTCCTTAATATAGGTGTACTGTCCTTGTGCCAAATATCTCCTAGTTTCTAGGGACTTACCTACACAAAGGGATATGTTTTAAATTATTTCTCAGCAATATTAGAAAGTGTTAGGGAAAAAACTTTATATGAGATAATTTTGACAATTTTTATTTGAGCAAAAAATAGCTCATGAATTGGGCAGCACTCAAAACCATAAGAGGTACCAAGAGCTCTGCTCTAGCAGCACGACCAGCAAGATTTTACAAGTTGAACATGGAAGTAAAATGTAATTACCTGATTTGGCTGGAGCTAGATGTTTGCCTTATTTGAGCATGGTGTGATGGAGATCCCTAGTTATATAGCCAATGGCTGATTAGCTGTCTGTGATTGACTAAAGATCAATGCAAAATTAATCAGTTACAAGGAGTGCCTCTAAATTACGTTTCTGTTTGCTTGTGGAAGAGTTCCGGTTACAGAAACAACCCCAGGCTAACAGCATCCTGCTTATCTTGCTTTAACAGAGATAAATAGAGAATGTTTCTCATCAGCTATTTTCTCTAAGGTGTTTGGCACCCACTTATTACACTACTATAACTTATAAATTCAACAGATAGGAGATTGAATAAAGCAGAAAACACTAATGTGAGTATGAAAGTTCTGAGCGATGCCATGAAAATTATCTCTGTAAACAGATTTTCAAGTAGAGGTGACTCTTCCTGGAAGCTTGTTTCTTTACTTCGGATTCTGTTCTTTGCCTCAATATTTAAATTGAAATGGTGATCTGCACAGAATTTCCAGACCCAAGCCAGGAAATAGCCAAGGTCTGCAGCATTTCCCACTCACAGGACTTTTCTCTAAATACTCTGATTGTCTTAATCCAGAACTCAGTTTGGACTAGTATTTTTTCCTTTTTTTTTTTTTTTTAACATTTTTGGAAAATAGGTCTCTTTACTAGTAGGAAAAACATGCTTCTCTGAGATTTACTGTCATACATATAACCCAGTGAACTAGAAGCATTTATGGAATGTTTAGAGCTAGAAACTAGCTTTGTCACAGATGGAAATTTCACTTCAAAGAGGAAGATTGATATAAATTTTTCTTTTTCTCAGATACACTAGTCAGATTTTCTGACTGTGTTTACAGAATGACTTTAAGAATACAGTTTGTGAGAAAAACTTAAAAATATAAATCAAATATTAGCAGAAGTGAAGGGAGAAATAGACAGCCATATCATAATAGTAGGAGACTTCAGTACTCCACTCTCAACAATCGATAGATCATCCAAACAGAATATCAATAACAGAACAGTGGGCTTGAACAACACTATAGACCCAAATGGACCTAAAAGACAAACACAGAACATTCCATCAGTAGCAGATACACATTCTATTCAAGTTCACATGGAACATTCTCCAGTACAGATTATAGGTTAGTTCACAAAACAAGTCTTAACAAATTTAAGATTGAAATCATATCAAGTATCTTTTCCAACCACAGTGATATAAAGATAGAAGCCAATAATAGGAGAAAAATTGGGAAATTCACAAATATGTGTAAATTAAACAACACACTCCTGAACAATCAAGAAGAAATCAAAAGAGATATTTTAAATATTTTCAGATAAATGAAAATGGAAACACAACTTAGCAAAACGTATCAGATACAGCAAAAGTAGTTCTAAGAGGTAAGTTTATAGTTATAAACACCTACATCAAGAATGAAGAAATATCTCAAATAACCTAATTGCACACCTCAACAAAATAGATGAGATTGGGTGTGTCCAGCATGTATGACTATATACCAACAAAATAGAAAAGAAAGAACAAACTAAACCCAGGGTTAGTAGAAGGAAGGAAATAATAAAAATAGAAATCAGAGCAGAAATAAAGATTAGAAAAATAATAGAAAGGATCAATGAAACTAAGACTTGATGCTTTGAAAAGATTAAAAAATGGACAAATATTTAGCTAGACTAAGAAAAAACAGAGAAAACTCAAATAAATTTTATAAATGAGAAAGTAAGCATACAACTGACACCACAAAAATACAAAGGATCATAAGATACTACTAAGAACAATTACATACCAACAAATTGTATAACCTAGAAGAAATGAATAATTCATAGAAATATACAGACTACCAAGACTGAAACATACATTAAAAAAATAGAAAATCTGAATAGGACAATAATGACTACAGAGATTGAATCAGTAATCAAAAACCTTCCAACAAAGAATTGTTAGGGTAATGCTGACCTCATAAATAAGTTTGGAAGTTATCCTCTTCAATTTTTTGGAAAAGTTTGAGAAGGATTGGTGTTAATTTTATAAATATTTGGTAGGATCTGATGAACTTTAGGTTACCAGCATTACCCTGTGTATTAGAGCGCTCTCAGGCTGCTATGAAGAAGTATCTAAGACTGGGTAATTTACAAGGAAAAGAGGTTTAATTGACTCACAGTTCTGCATGAATGGTGTATTAGTCAGTTATCATGCTGCCGATAAAGACATATCTAATACCAGGTAATTTATAAATGAAAGAGGTTTAATGGACTCACATTTCCACATGGCTGGGGAGGCCCCACAATCATGGCAGAAGGCAGAAGAGGAGCAAAAGCACGTCTTACATGGCAGCAGACAAGAGGGCTTGTGCAGGGGAAGTCCCATTTATAAAACCATCAGCTCTCATAAGACTTATTCACTATCATTAGAACAGTATGGGAAAGACCCATCCCATGATTCAATTACCTCTTATCAGGTCCCTACCACTACACGTGGGAATTAGGGGAGTTACAATTCACATCTCATGGTGAGATTTGGGTGGGGAACATAGCCAAACTATATCAGCTGAGAAGGCCTCAGGAAATTTACAATCATGGCAGAAGGCATCTATCTCTGAGCAGCAGGGGAGAGAAAGAGTGCAAGCAGAGGAAATGCCAGATGCTTATGAAACCATCATATCTCATGAGGCTCACTCATTATCGTGAGAACAGCATGAGGGAACCACCTCCATGCTCCAATTACCTCCACCTGGCCCCGCCCTTGATGCATGGGGATTATTGCAACGTAAGGTGAGATTCGGGTGGGGACACAGAGCCAAAGCCAGACAAAGAAACTGCAAGAAGCGAAAATTACAGGCTAGCATTTCTGATAAATATAGATGCAAAAATCTCCAACAAAATACTGGCAAACTGATTTCAACAGCACATTAAAAGGATCATACACCATAATCAAGTGGGATTTATCCCTAGGATGCAAGGATGATTCAACATATGTAAATCAATGAATATAATACATTACATTAATAGAATGAAGGATAAAAATTATATGATTATCTCAACAAATGCAGAAAAAGCATTTGACGAAATTTAATATCCTTTCATAATAACAATTCTCAACAAAATAGAAGGAAAGTACTTCAGTGCAATAAAGCCATATATGACAAGTCCAAAACTAACAGGTTTGTGGGAACATGAATGTACCTGCAAGATGTTATGCTAAGTGAAATAAGCCAGGTACAGAAAGACAAATACTGCATGGTCTCACTTTTAAATAGAATCTAAAAAATGTGAAATTCATAGAAGCAGACTGTAAAATGGTGATTGCCAGGGGCTGTGGGTGGGGAAAATGAGGAGATGTTGGTCAAAGAGTGCAAAGTTTCAGTTAGGCAGGATTAATAAGTTTTAAGATCTAATGTACCTGTTGGTGATGATAGTTAATAATCTGCTATATAACTGCACTTTAAATTTGCCAGGAAAGCAGATCTTAAATATTCTCAGCACACACACACACACACACACACACCATTTGAGGTACTGGGTATGTCAATTAGCTTGATTGTGGTAATCATTTTGCAATGTATACACATATCAAAACATCACATTGTGCATAATAAATATATACAATTTTAATCTGTCAATGGTTCCTAAACAAAGCTGGGGGAAAAGATAGTGAGACTAGTGGACTACATAGAAATTTCTAGCTTTCCATCTTACTAGTGGTGAGCCTGAGTTCCTCATCTGTAAAATGGTGATAATATATACTTTCCTCGTGAATTATGAAGATTAATTAGATGATGTTCTTAAGGTGTGAAGACACTTCTAGTAATAGTGTCAGGCACGTGGATACCAAGAATACAGTAAGAATATTATCATAATCACCTTCAATTTAGATATCATTTCCCAAGAATGTGGATGGGGTCATGTCCAGGCTTTGATAACTCAAGCTTCTAATATGAAGATGTTACTGGTGATGTTAAGCATTAGAAAAGCCAATGATTTGGCAGAAACAGAATGTGATTGTTTAGGGGAAAGATTAGTGGGCTGTGGAATCTGACAATGTGAGGTATGATCTTTACCAGTGATGTCTGTGGGCATGTTATGTAACTCTCACCCTCAGTTTCCTAATATCTATAATTTGTAGGCTTGTTATGAATATTTGAACTAATGCATAAAAAGGTAAGAAGGACAACCTCTATGGCTCTGGGTTTTTCTCTTCACAGGGTAATAAAACTTAAGAACCTCCAGTCTCCTGACTCTTCAGACTCTCATGTCCTCCCTGGAAAAGGATTATACAGGGCTGCTCACCACCTCTGTCTTATACTCAGCCCTGTGACAACTCTGGAAAGACAAACAAATAACTTACATAGGACAGCACTGAACAGGTCTTTAGATCTTTCTGTTTCGCTTGATTTCCTATGAAATAATTGTCTTCTCTTGTTACTGTTTATTTATTTAGAGACAGAGTCTCACTCTGTTGCCCAGGCTGGATTGCAATGGAACCATCTCGGCTCACTGTGCCTCAGCCTCCCGAGTAGCTGGGACTACAGGTGCACACCACCACGTCCGGCTAATTCTATTTCTTATTTTTGGTAGAGATGTGGTTTCACTATATTGGCCAGGCTGGTCTCGAACTCCTGACCTCAGATGATCCACCCGCCTTGGCCTCCCAAAGTGCTGGGATTGCAGGCATGAACCACTGCACCCAGTCTTTTGTTACCTTTCAATGAGGGGAGAAACTTTGCTGAAATATATTGCCTTTTTTCAGTGAATAAAAGTTAATTCAAATAGTGCTTACAAGAAGTATTCAAGAGGAAAATAAGATTCCAAGTTTGTTTCTCTGATTTCTGGGGCCGTGGCCAGCTCCTAGTTGTTCAGTGATCTCAGAATACACACACACATACACACACACACACACACACACGTTTTTATTAGTTTTGTGAAAGTTAATTACATTACAGATCTGAATATTTAAATATTAGAATTCCTAGATGTTCAAGGATCTTTGTATATGAAGAATTATTTATAAGCAGATCCCTAATAAAATCTTTTTCTGGATTTTTACTGAAGATGTAGATAGAAATCTACCATCTAAGTGTTTATTAAGCATTTATGTATTACAAATGAATATTCTAAATTCTAAGGGGTAAGAAAGATTAATGAGACATGAACTCTCTTCTGAAAGAGCATGTAATACAACTTAAAAGAGACAGCAAACACAGGCAGATAAAATGATAACTGACAAGAGTTCTTGGAAGATAGCCTGATAGATATTCACTACGTTTCATCACCAAGCTTTCCAATCCCCCTCTTTCTGTATATCCAGTTCCAAAAATGGATAACTTACTGTAATCTTTATGATTTCATAATTTATAGACTAAATAAAGACTCCAGTGGCTAAGTTGGATGTAATTAAAATTAAAAACTTCTGCACTGTGAAGTACAATATCAAGTGAATGGGAGAACAAGTCACAGAATGAGAGAAAATATTTGCCAAAGACACACCTGATAAAAGACAAAATATACAAAGAACTCTTAAAATTCAACAAAAAGAACACAAAACTACCCAATTTAAAAAATGGGCCAAGACCTTAACAGACATCTCATCAAGGCAGATATACAAATGGAAAATAAGCATCTGAAAAGATGCTCCACATCT
This sequence comes from Mandrillus leucophaeus, assembly GCF_000951045.1. Classification (NCBI taxonomy): domain Eukaryota; kingdom Metazoa; phylum Chordata; class Mammalia; order Primates; family Cercopithecidae; genus Mandrillus; species Mandrillus leucophaeus. The sequence continues at coordinate 144,488 of NW_012104220.1, read as the reverse complement.
TATGTTGTCAGAGAAATACAAATTAAAACAACAATAAGGCACCACTACACACCTACTAGAAAGGCCATAATCTGGAACACTGACAACACCTAATGCTAGCAAGGAGGTGGAGCAATAGGAACTCTCGTTTCTTGCTGGTGGGAATGCAAACTGGTGCAACCACCTTGGAAGACAATTTGGGAGTTTCTTACAAAACTAAACATATTCTTACCTAAGATCGAGTAACTGCACTTCTTGATATTTACCCAAAGCAGTCACAAATTTGTGTTCACACAAAACCCAGCACATACATGTTTACAGAGGCTCCATTTATAATTGTCCAAACCTGGAAGCAACCAAATGTCCTTTAGTAGGTGAATGGATAAATATACTGTAATTCATCTAAACAGTGGAATATTATTCAGCACTAAAAGAAATGAACTATCCAGTCACAAAATGCCGTGAAGGAATCTTAAATGCATAATGCTAGGTAAAAGAATCCAAACTGAGAAGGCTACATACTGTATGATTCCAACTACATGACATTCTTGAAAAGACAAAACTATAGTGACGATGAAAAGATCAGTGGCTGCCAGGGGATGGGGAAGGAATGAATAGCAAAACAAGAGGATTCTCAGGGCACTGAAAATACTCTGCAAAATGCTGTAATGGTGGATACATGTCATTATACATTTTCCCAAATGCACTGAATCTACAAAACCAAGTAGGGACCCTAATGTAAAATGGATTTAGGGTGGTTATGACGCATGTGTAAATGTAGGTTCATCAATTATAATAAGTGTACCACTCTGGGGTAATGGTGATAATGGGGGAGGCAATGCATGTTTAGAAGCAGGGAGAATACGGGAAATCTCTATACTTTCCTTCAAGACTGCTCTAGAAAAAGAAAGAAAAAAGAACAACCATGGAGGAGTTAAAAGGATGATGAGCAAATTGGAAAAATATAGTCATATATGTTAAGTGGGGGTAAAGTAATAAAGTATTATTAAAACTGAGATGGCAGCCATGTTAAAAAATATATATGTTCGGAAAATTTGGCAATAAACACAACGCATTCTCTCTCACACACACACACACACACACACACACACACACACCCACCCCACACCCAAATATGCCCCAGCTAATATTCAATAGTAGTTGAAAAACAAAACAAACAAAAATCTCACTAAAGGGAGAAAAGGCAAGGAAACTTCAGGTAAACACCATATACTCGTCATCTTCTGCATCCTCTGGATAGGATAATAAAGTATATTACGGGAAAAGAGACATCCACGGGAGATAGTTTATCAGATCCCTTTCTGGGCATTAGAATGCATTCCCTGGCAGGAAATCTTGACTTCCTGCTCCAGGCTGGCTAGGTAGTTTTCTCTAGCACAGTATTTTCTATAGGTCCCTTCTTAATAGGGCACTAGGAATACTTTTAACCATGTATGTATGTGTCTGAATTGCCATAGTAGTTCAGTTGTTGGTGGTGGCAGTATCCATTGTATTCTGTCTTAGTTTTAGCATAAATGGCAGATTCATCAGTCAGATGAATCAGTTATAAGCCACTACTCTCTAAGCTTGGGTTTTTTACTGATGTTTCAACCTCTTGAAACCTCCCCATTCACTTCAGAAACTCCATTTAATTTATTAAAAGCCACTTCTAGGGATCTCTGCCTCTCAAGCCATCCTTCCCAAATTCTGTTTACCAAGCTAATTTGTTTGCTTATTTTGAGGATCAAGCCTACTTTCATGGGATTAATCTTTGCTATTTGGGATCTGTTCATCCACATTACATGTTGTTCTGTGCTTAATGGCCCTTGTCTCAGGGCAGGGATGAAGGAAAATGGATTGGGAAGAAACAGATGGAGCTTTTTTTGCTTAATTTGGCTTTATCATATTACCAGTCACTGCACTGAAAATCCCAAATCTAGTAGTAGAATAAGGTGGTAGAAGATTACTGCCTATCCACAATTTTCTCTTTCCTGCAGGAAGGGCAAATTGGGTAGAAGGAGAAGATAAATTTAATTTTGCTGGTTTGAATTTGAGCCTGTCAGCAAATTTCCAAGAGAAAATGTTTTGAAGATAGTTTGAAATAAGAAACCATAGTAGATGTAGGGGATTTGAATTTCAGAAATAGTTTTGGAATCTACTTTCAGCAGTTTTACAGTTGGAATTCTGAGTGTACTTAACTTCAGAGAGGAAATAAATCAATGGTGAGAAAGAGTTTTGGGGAATCAAAGAGGTTAAGTAAGCTAGCATATATCGTATATACTAAAGTGCAATGAAATATCAGTTTTGGTTTTATGATAATAGCTATTCTTATTAAAAGGAGGACGAGGATACAGAAATGGATTACTTATAGGGAATCAGGAGAATAATGACAGTTAAAAAGCCAAGGGAGGATACTAGAGACTTCCAATACTGTCTCTAGTATCGAATGTGCCAGAAAGGTCAGTGTCACTGACTGACAGACATTCTTGAGATTTGGTAAATGAGAGAGTCATCAGAGATGATGTTAGGGGTAAGAGTAAGAGTACACAAAATTACAATGAGAATTAAGGCCAGCAATGGAGCATTTGTTTAGATTGTTGGCATAAAAACGGAGGGTGCTATGGACTGGTAAGTAGAAAGGACATTAAAATGAGTGAAAAAGTATTATCAATCAGGAGGCATGAATATATTTCAGGATGGAAAGGCAGGGGAGAGAAGGCGGGATGCAGCTTGTAGTGAGGAAAAGATTGAACTGTTCTAGGGTAGGTAATCTTACAAAAAAAAGGAAGCAATTTTGGGGTTCTCTCAAGAATTCCCTTCATCGGAACTCAGCCAGAGATGGTGTGGAGCCTGTCATACCACACGAGAGCTTGTTCTCTTTCCACTCTCTCTAGTTGATAGATATTCTCTATCTATTTCATAGATTTTGTTTTCTTTCAATATCAATTGAAACTTTCCACCTTGCTTTGGCATTGTATTTATATTCTATTTGCCTACACATCTCACAATATGGCTTGCTTATGCTATACCACATAGAATTGTGTCATAGACACATAAGAAGGGTGAAATAACTGTGCACCTCATGCCCAGTAATGCAAGTGTTTGTAGGAATTGAATGACTACGCTTACTCAATATTCAAATACATATAAAAAAAAATTCTTTTCATAGCTATACAGAAAGTCTTCATGATGAGTAACTTCAGAATTATGAGTAGATACAAGAAAAAATGTATTTAATGTAAGGGTTTTAAAAACAGGATTATTTTTCAGAATTGCATTATCATGTGAAGTTTTTTTTGTTTGTTTTTGTATGTGTGTGTGTGTGTGTGTTTGACTCAAGTTCAGTAGACTTCACAAAATCAACTTCAAATTCTGTTATTGCCCTCCTTCACTCACCTCCTAGTGTCAAAATATGTGCAAAGGCTGAGAGTTAGGTTTAAAAACATGGATATACACTTGAAACATCTATAGAGATTATCAGAGGAGAGTGTATTTTCCTAACCCTCTGTGATTTTTGCATACAGTGTGGACATAGGGGATTTTAAGTTGGTGCAAGTACTTTTTCAATTATAATTAGAACTGAACAAAAACAACAGTCAATAGTTGTGTTTTTTTGTTTTTGTTTTTTTTACTCCTTGGGGCTATAAGACATCTGCAACAGGAATTACATTGTGGGACAGCAATGTGAGGAAGTTATTTAGGAAAAAAATAATTAATTATAGCCATTATGATGATTTGATCTGAGCGAAAGAAAAACTTTTAAATAAACTTCTTATTTAATCCACCTGACTCCAGTCTTCTTTTGTACAAGCCCCAGAGGGATATTTTCATGTGGTTTATGTTATTCTCTCATGTTTGTTACTTCACAACTTTGTGATATTTATGTCAGTGCCAATGACCAGAGAGAATTTGTTCACTCCATTCTTTCTCACACTCTGGATTGATTCACACAAATTGAGGCAGCATGTAGAAAAAGTTTCAGTAATTTCAGACAGGTCATGGATTGAAGAAACATATAGAGTGTTAATTGAAAATACTAGATTGTATGCTGTTTTCTTCCTAATTTTCTAGTTTAAAAGCTGGCTGGAGTTTTCTTTTTTGTCACATAATGTATGTCCACTCTTTTTTTACATTGGCTTTGGGTTGTTGCATGATTGAAACATCATACTGAAACTTGTTCTAAGCTAAATTATTATAAAGCATTTGATTGTGTGTCTCATGTGTCTACCACTTCTTTTGTCTTGATTATTTAGTTTGAAAAGATAAATTCAAGTTCACCTGGATGTAAGATAATTCTGGAGTCATATACCTAACAGAATGTCACAGTCTGTTTAAAAAATATTTTGTTGTACAGTTTTGTGAGAAAATACGTCTATAATTTTTCATTTTATAGAACTATGGCCTATATTTCTCAAAGATAGCATTGGAAAACATAAGGCTTCTTGATCAAATGGCTATCATATTCATGGACCTTATAAATAATCCTGAATATGAGTGTGTACAGGGTAACTTTAAAAATATCTGTGTAAAAAGCTATAAATGTGAATTAAAAAAATTATCTATTTTGTTTTTAATTAACACATACTAATACATATTTGTACATAATTGCACATATGTATGATGTTTCTATACATGTATATGTTGTGCAAAAATCAAAGGTATTTAGCATATCCATCACCTCATACATTTATCCTTTCTTTGTGCTGAGAACATTCAAACTCACTCTTCTAGCTATTATGAAATATGCAATGCAACATTGTTAACCATGGTCACCATACTGTGCAATAGAACACCAGAACTTCTTCCTCCTACCTATCTATAACCTTTGTATCTGTTGACCAGTTTTTCCCTATCCTCTTTTCCTTCTTCCCTCCTAGCCTCTGTTAACTGCTATTCTACTCTCTACTTCAGTGAGATCAATTTCTTCAGATTTCACATTTTCGTGAGATCATGCCATATTTGTCTTTCTGCGCCTGACATATTTCATTTAACATGATTTTCTCCAGGCTCATTCATATTGCTGCAAAGGACAGGGTTTCTTACTTTTTTACGTATGACTGAATAGTATTACATTATGTATATATGTCACTTTTTTTTGTCCATTCTCTGTTGATGGACACTTAGGTTAATTCTATATCTTGGTTATTGTGAATAGCAAGCAGTGTAATAAACAAGGCAGTGCAGATATTTCTTGAACATGCTTATTTCATTTCCTTTAGGTATATGCCTAGTAATGAGATTATTGGATCACAAGATAGCTCTACTTTTAATTTTTTTGAAGAGTCTGCATACTGTTTTCCATAATGGATATAGTAGCTGACATTCCCAACCAAAGCATATGAGTTCCCCTATCACCACATCCACACTAGCTTTTGTTATTTATTTATTTTTTTTTAATAATAGCCCTTCTCTTTGGAATGAAGTGATAGCTCATTGAGGTTTCAATTTGCATTTTCCTGATGATTAATGATCCTGAGGATTTTTTACAATGTATCTGTTGATCATCTTATAAACAGGTATGTCTTCTTTGGAGAAATGTATATTAAGGTTTTTTGCTCATTTTAAAATTGGATAATTTAGTGTTTTTGTTATTGAGTTGTTTGAGTTTCTTATATATTGTGGATATTAACCACTTGTCAGGTGCATAGTTTGCAAATATTTTCTTCCATTCTGTGAGCTGTCTTTTCACTCTTTGATTATTTACTTTGCTGTGCATAAGATTTTTAGTTTGACGCAATCACATTTTTCTGTTTTATTCTGTTGCCTGTGCTTTTGGGGTCTTATCCAAAACATTTTTGCTCAGATCAATGTCTTGAAGCATTTCTGCTATGTTTTCTTCTAGTAGTTTTATTGTTTGAGGTCTCACATTTAAGGCTTTTTGAGCTGATTTTTGTATTTGCTGAGAGATAAGGATCTAACTTCATTCTTCAGCATGTGGATATCCAGTTTTCCCAGCACTAATTATTGAAGAGACTCTTCTTTCTCCATTGTGTATTCTTGGCAACTTTGTCAAAAATCAGTTAGCTATAAATGAATGAATTTATTTCTGTGTTCTCTACTCTGTCCTATTTTTCTATGTATCCATTTGTATGCTGGTACCATGCTGTTTTGGTTACTACAGCTTTGTAGTATATTTTGAAATCAGTGTAATGTTGTCATCTTTGTTCATTTTTCTCAAGATTGCTTTGGCTTTTGGGTCTTTTGTGATTCCATAAACATTTTAGGATTGTTTTTTCTATTTCTGTGAAGAATGTCATTGGTGTTGTGATAAGAATTGCTTTGAATCTGCAGAGTGCTTTGAGTAGAAGGGCCATTTTAACCATATTAATTCTTCCAATATATGAGCATGAAATATTTTTCCATTTATTTTTATCATCCTGAGTTTATTTAATCAATGTTTTATAGTTTTCAGTGTAGAAATATTTCACTTATTGGTTAAATTTATGCCTAATATTTTATTTTTTGTAGCTATTGTAAATGGGATGTTTTCTTAATTTCATTTTCAAATAGTTAACTATTAGTGTATAGAAACACTACTGATTTTTGTATGTTGACTTTATTTTCTGCAACATTTTGAATGTATTAGTTCTAAGTTTTTAGTGGAGTCTCTAGGGTTTCTATGTATAAGATCATGTCATTTGCAAACAATTTACCTTCTCCCTTTCCAATTTGGATGTCTTTTATTTCTTTCCTTTGCCTAATTGCCCTAAGTAGGACTTTCAGTACTATCCTGAAGAGAAGGATTATAGATATCCCCAATTTAATAACGAGGAGGTTATTAGAGGTTTCAGCATTTCCCCACTCAATATGATACTGGGTTTGGGTTTGTCATGGTTTATCTCTATTGTGTTGAGGTACATTTCTTCTATATTTAATTTATCGAGAATTTTTATCATGAAGTTATGTTGAATTTTATCAAATTATTGTTGTGCGTCTATTGAAATGATTATTAAAAAAACCATTTTTGTTTTTGTTTCTGTTAATGTGATGTATCATGTTTATTGATTTGCATATGTTGAACCATTCATCCCTGGAATGAATCCCACTTGATCTCAGTGAATGATCTTTTTAATGTGTTGTTGAATTTGGTTTGCTTATATTTTCTTGAGAATGTTTGCATCTATGTTCAGCAGGAATGTTGGCTTGTAGTTTTCTTTTTTATTGTGTCCTTGTCTGATTTCAGTATCAGGGTAATGCTGGATTTGTTGAATAAATTTGGAAATATTTCCTTCTCTTTAATTTTCTGGAATAGTTTCAGTAGAACTGATATTGGGTTGGTGCAAAAGTCATTGCTGTTTTTGCATTAAAAGTAATGCAAAAAACTCCAATTACTTTTGTACCAATCTAATATTCTTTCTTCTCTTAATGTTTGGTAGAATTCAGCAGTGAAACCATCAGGTCCTGGGCTTTTATTTGATGGGAGACTTTTTATTACTGATTTCATTCTGTTGCTTGTTATTAGTCTGTTCAGATTTTCTCTTTTTTCATGATTCAATTTTGTAGGTTGTATGAGCCCATGAATTCACCCATTCCTTTTAGATTAACCAATTTATTGGTATGTAATTGTCTCTTATGCTACTTTGTATTTCTGTGTTATCAGTTGTAATGTCTCCTTTTTAATCTCTGATTTTACTTATTTGAGTCTTTTTTTTTTCTTACTCTGGCTAATGATTTGTCAATTTTACTTATCTCTTCAAAAAATCATCCCTTTGTTTTATTGATCTTTTATATTTTTATACTCTATTTTATTTATTTCTGTTTTGATCTGTATTATTTTCTTATTTCTATAATTTTTAGGTTTAGTTTACTCTTTCTTGTCTAGTTCCTTGAGGTGCAATGTTAGGTTGTTTAAGATCTTTCTTTTTTTTTGATGTAAGTCTTTATTGCCATAAACTTCACTTTTAACACTGCTTTTGCTGTATCCTATAGGCTTGTCAAGTTATCCTATAACTTGTCAAGTTATTTCCATTTTCAGTTGTCTCAAGAAAATTTTAAATTTTACTTTTAGTTTCTTTATTCATGCAGTGGTTGTTTAGGAGCATGTTGTTTAATTTTCATGTGTTTGTAAAATTTTGAAAGTTCAAGACTCTTAGTAGGTATATTACATATTTCTCAGAAAGTAAAAATTTTAATAAATGTTGTGATTACTTGAACTATAAAATATACAGTTTACTCATTTTTTATCTTCTGAAAATGAGTAATTGAAACCGCTACATATTCAATGCTACTTGAATTAAATTGAACCCCTAGGGAACTTAGGTGCTTGCACCTGAAAAATCTATTTGCATTCTAGTTTGTAATACTGTAGTCATTTCAACTAAATGGAGATTACTAATTCGTAGAAGCCTGATAGAATCTTCTAATCTCCCCAGTCATTTGTCTCATTCAGGGTAGTGGACTTCTAGAAACGATGTTCTTCCATAATCTCTTCTGGCAATACAAACACACAGAGAAGTATCCCCTCTCCCCTCTTTCTTTGTTCCTTCCCTCAACTTTCTCCTCTTCGCTGGATCTCTCCCTGTTCTTTGTTAGTACTAGTAGAAATAGTTCTACTTTTTCATTTCCCTTTTTGTATCTACTTTAGATCTAAGTCTCTACTAGAACTTTCTTTAGGGGAAAGGGAGCCACAAGGGTGACCTTGTTTCCTACTTATGCAACCTACCTTCTTAAGGATTTCTCATGTGGCTGCCACTTTGTTTATTTTCGAAATGAAAACAGCTTTATGTTTTGTTTTAATTATTAAAATAATACATACTCATGAAAAACACATAATGTGAATTAGAAAAAATAAAATTTGCAAAACAAAATATAATAAAAATAAAAAAAAAATAAAATGTAAATTACCCAAAGATAAATACTGTTAACATTTTTATAAAAATCCTTAAAAAGCATGTAACCCAATAACATAATCCCTTTTCTGTAGGTGTGTGTGCCTGCACATATATATCTCTAGGCATGTGCAGACACACATATCTATAGAAGAGGGATTATGTTATTGGGTTACTTGCTTTATCCACTTGACAGTAGGTTATAGACATCTCTCTTTATCAATAAATGTCACTCCATATAATTGCTTTAGATTTCTACTTAGTATTCAAGAGTACTGATGCACCATAATTTGTTTAACTGAGAAAGATTAAGATTTTTTTCAATTTTCTCCTATTATAGACAATGCTGCTGGTATATCCCTGCATAGATATCTCTGCATGCATGTGTGATCATCTCCACAAAACACATTTCTACAAAGGGGATTGTTGTGCATAGGGTGTATTTTAGGATCACATTCAGTTTGTGTGTATGAGAAAATATAAGTAACTATAGTTTATCTGAGTACATTATTTGCTTGTCTTTCATAACAAAGTATGGAAGATGAAGTTCAGACTTGGAGCAGATATTGGAAGAACCAGGTTCATTTTTCTCTTCCTGTTCCACCAATTTAACATACAACTTTTTTCTTGCAATTGCAAAAAGGCTGCCTCATCTCTGAGCATTGCATTCCCATTTTAAACAGGAAAATAGTGGGAGGCAGTGACAAGGAGGAAAGGGAAGGATTTCTGTCTATATCGGGAAAACAAAACTCACAGAATCTCCCATGGATTTCTGTTTATGCTTCATTGACCAAAATAGTCTCACAAGACAAACTCTAACAGCAATGGAGACTGGCATACACACACACACACACACACACACACACACATATGTATACACACACATATACATACACGCACACACACACACAAAGTCTGGGCACATTGCCATTGAGAACATTGCCACTGAAAGAACATTGGGGGTTCTGTTAGTTTGGAGGATGGATATAGACAGGTAGTTAGCAGCATCTGTTACAAAGGCTCTCTCTGTTAAACATTTCCAACACACAATAGTCAACTATCGTGACTCTCGAAAGAGTGTCCCAATTTACCCCTCTCAGGTATTAGAGTGTGCTTCTGCTATGTCTGAAAGTATAGGAGTAGGAACAGAGTTCTTTAGTGAACTTTGTTCTTGAACTTTCGTGGGAGGAAACGTTTGCCACTTGGGGAGGATGATCACTGGTCGCCAGACATGAGGGCAGGTCAGTTTTTACATTGTGTAAATTTTTTCTTCTTAAAGTTTTGGTTATTTATATTAGAAACAATGACACTGTGTACTCCTGCTTCTAATCATCAGTATCCTTGGTGCAGGCTGCAGTGGAAACCTAAAATGGAACTGAAGCAGAATCAAGTAGGTATGAGCTGCCAAAAACAGGACTTTCTGGGCATATTGGTAAGAAGTTGATGATGGGGAAGGTTATGTGGTAACATTTGGAAAAGTGTTCTAGGGATCAATAAGGTTGCCCTTCTCACCGATTCTAGACACTGTATTTAGGATTGCATTTCTTTCCAACCATTAAAGAAGCTTACACATATTTTTTGATTTACTTATATAATCATTTCTGTTTTGCATATAAAGGAATAATTGTGCATGAGAGAAACTATAAAAATTGTAACCACTTTAACATTCTGGTACATTTTTTCACATGTATAAAAACTTATCTGTGCACACACACATATAAACATGCTGAATCACGTTGTATATTTAATTTGGCATCTTACATTTTATACTTCACATTATTATAATAAGAATTTCCCCCAATTCTTATAATTATACTCTAAAAACATGATTTTAATGATTATATATTATTAGTTTATTTCATTATTCTCATATTATTTGATTTTTAGTTTTTTCCCCTAATTTTTCTATGTTATTTAAATTTTAATATTAAGCATCCTTAAATTATAAAAAGCATTTAGTAGACTATTGGGTCAAAAGATAGAAAACATTCTGAAGCTGTATGTGGATACATTTATAAAATGTTGCATATACATAAATGTTGCCAAATCTTTCAGAAACTTTGTGCCAGTTTACTTTTTTGCTAGTAATGCAAGTACCTCTCTTTTTGCACTTCTGCACCCAAATATATCAATTTTAAACCTTGCTAAATTTGGTGTCATTATTTTTCAAATTATAAATTCTGTTGTTACCATTGAGTAGAAGTTTTTTCATTGTTCAACTCCCACTTAAGAGTGAGAACATGTGGTGTTGGTTTTCTGTTCTTGTGTTAGTTTGTTGAGAATGTTGGTTTCCAGTTTCATCCATTTACTTATTGTATGAAGTTCAAATGACATATCTAAATTGGGACAATTTTTTTTTTTTTTACTTTAAGAAACTGAACACATTTAAATTGTTTATTTGAGTGTAGTTTTATTATTATTATTATACTTTAAGTTCTGGGACACATGTGCGGAACATGCAGGTTTGTTACATGGTATACACATGCCATGGTGGTTTGCTGCACCCATCAACCTGTCATCTGCATTAGGTATTTCTCCTAAAGCTATCCCTCCCCTAGCCCCCCACCCTCTGACAGGCCCCGGTGTGTGATGTTCCCCTCCCTGTGTCCATGTGTTCTCGTTGCTCAACTCCCACTTATGAGTGAGAACATGCAGTGTTTGGTTTTCAGTTCTTGTGTTAGTTTTCTGAGAATGATGGTTTCCAGCTTCATCCATGTCCCTGCAAAGGACATGAACACATCCTTTTTCATGGCCACATAGTATTCCATGGTGTATATGTGCCACATTTTCTCTTCTTTTTTTTTTTTTTTATTATACTTTAAGTTCTAGGGTACATGTGCA
>NW_012104220.1:131397-132379 GCF_000951045.1 Mandrillus leucophaeus | reverse complement strand
ATGGACATTTGGGTTGATTCCAAGTCTTTGCTATTGTGAATAGTGCTGCAATAAACATACGTGTGCATGTGTCTTTATAGTAGAATGATTTGTAATCCTTTGGGTATATACCCAGTATGGGATTGCTGGGTCAAAGGGTATTTCTGGTTCTAGGTCCTTGAGGAATTGCCACACCGTCTTCCACAATGGTCGAACTAATTTACACTCCCAACTGTGTAAAAGCGTTCCTAGTTCTCCACATGCTCTCCAGCATCTGTTGTTTCCTGACTTTTTATTGATAGCTATTCTAACTGGCGTGAGATGGAATCTCATTGTGGTTTTGATTTGCATTTCCCTAATGACCAGTGATAATGAGCCTTTTTTTTTTTTAATATGTTTGTTGGCCACATAAATGTCCTCTTTTGAGAAGTGTCTGTTCATATCTTTCATCTACTTTTTCATGGGCTTGTTCATTTTTTTTTTTCTTGTAAATTTGTTTAAGTTCTTCGTAGATTCTGGATATTAGCCCCTTGTCAGATGGATAGACTGCCAAATTTTTCTCCCATTCTGTAGGCTGCCTGTTCACTCCAATGATAGTTTCTTTTGCTATGCAGAAGCTCTTTAGTTTAATTAGGTCCTATTTGTTAATTTTGGCTTTTGTTGTTATTGCTTTTGGTGTTTTGTCATGAAGTCTTTGCCCATGCCTATGTCCTAAAGGGTATTGCTTATGTTTTCTTCTAGGGTTTTTATGCTTTTAGGTCTTACGTTTAAATCTTTGATCCATCCTGAGTTAATTTTTGTATAAGGTGTAAGGAAGAGGTCCAGTTTCAGTTTTCTGCTTACGGCTAGCCGGTTTTCTCAACATCATTATAAAATAGGGAATCCTTTCCCATTGCATGTTTTTGTCAGGTTTGTCAACGTTCAGATGGTTGTAGATTTGCGGTGTTATTTCTGAGGCCTCTGTTGTTTTCCATTGTTCTGTATCTCTATTTTGGTACCAATA
>NW_012104220.1:110100-126497 GCF_000951045.1 Mandrillus leucophaeus | reverse complement strand
CTGAGACTTTGCTGAATTTGCTTATCAGCTTAAGGAGATTTTGGGCTGAGATGATGGGGTTTTCTAAACATACAATCATGTCATCTGCAAACAGAGACAATTTGACATCCCCTTTTCTTATCTGAATACCCTTTATTTCTTTCTCTTGCCCCAGCCAGAACTTCCAACACTATGTTGAATAGGAGTGGTGAGAGAGGGTATCCTTGTCTTGTGCCAGTTTTCAAAGGGAATGCTTCCAGTTTTTGCCCAGTCCGTATGATACTGACATTGGCTGTGGGTTTGTCATAAATAGCTCTTATTATTTTGAGATACGTTCCATTAATACCTAGTTTATTGAGAGTTTTTAGGATAAAGGGGTGTTGAATTTTGTTGAAGGCCTTTTCTGCATCTATTGAGAGAATCAGGTGGTTTTTGTCATTGGTTCTGTTTATGTGATGGATTACATTTATTGATTTGCATATGTTGAACCAGCCTTGCATGTTTCCCAGAGATTCTGGTATGTTGTGTCTTTGTTGTCCTTAGTTTCAAATAACTTATTTATTTCTGCCTTAATTTAGTTATTTACCCAGTAGTCATTCCAGACACTTTTTTGAAAGTCAATGATAGTTAACTATTGTGTTGCTTTAAAAATTGCTTGGCCCATATAGTGGGTTTACTTAATTATTACTCACCCGCATGCACAGAACCACATCGCCAACACCCTCCAAAACACACACACACACAGAGTACCCTTTGGATTGAAATCTCATTTTTTTAATATTTAATTTTATGGTAGCTATATGATATTCTCTTATCTGAATGTTTTTACGAATCTCCTTTGTAATATATTTGGGTTGTTTCAAGTTTTTTCAAATTCTATATGTTGCAAATACTGAAGCAAGGAAGATTCTTGTGGTTACAGCTTTGACAGATTTTTAGTTATTTTCTTATGATAAGTTCACAGAATTGTTGAAATCACTTATTTTTAAAATATGCAAAATTTAATCATTTTATATGTACTCCCAGTTATAATACTACAATGATTTTTTTAATAATGTTAGTCATGTCTTTTTCCAGGTAATTATTTATTACATTGAGATTTTATAATGTATTCACATTCTTTTATAATAATAATTATAATAAACACTCTATATTTGTTTCAGTGTCCTCTTTCTCATTTGTCATTCTTACTTCTTTCCTTCTGTTGTTCTACATTGACTTTTTAATAAATTGATTTGGTTTATTCATTTATTATACAGCAGAAAAACTTTTAAGGTTTATTAATTCATTTTTTATGTTTTTAAAATAATTCATTTATACTATTATTTGTGTTTATTTGTATTTTTACTTTCCATGGTGTTAACTTCATGATTTTTTTTTTAATTTTTTGAGTTAAAGCTTGAGTTTTTAGATTTACATATTAATTCTATTTTTCTATTTTAAAAATCATTCATTTATGGCATTATGTTATTTTCTTTTACCTTATATTTTTTATTTCCTTGGGGCTTATTTGGAGTTTGTGGTAATGTTGCTTATTCTTATTCCTTGAGTTGAAAACCAATAAATCAGGATTTAATGACCATTAGGTATATGAAATTAGCTAGAAATTAGTAGGGATTCAGTTGCCTCTCATACTTTTGTGTATTTATGTATAAGGTTTTTATTTTTATTTTTAAAAATATTTAATTCTGTATCTTTATTTTCTGCTTGTTCCATTCACTGTTTATGGAGTATGTTTCAAATTCAGTTGTTTAGGATTTATATTAAAACTTTTATATTAATTGTTTAACTTCACTGTAATTGGAGAAAATTGTCATTAGGGTTTCCATACGGGCGAGGTGACATCAGCAAGTTGGTAGACTAGGAAGCCCCAGGCCCTGCTTCCCCCATGGAAACACTGATTCAACAACAATTCACAGGCCCATCTCCTTTTTGAGAAATCCAGACACCAGTTAAGAGGCTCTTGTATACCCAGGAGAGCACCAAAACAGTTGCATTCAGGTTGGTGGAAAAATTCATAGCACTCATTCTCCAGAGCCCCTGTCTCTGGCATAATATGGTGACTAGGAGGAACCTTCCATCTCTCAGCTTCTCCTGGGAATGGAAAAAAAAAGACTGGAATGTACATCTAATATGAAACTTTTCTGTCTTACCTGAATCTAAGTGGTGACAGAAATGAATGTCAAGTTGAGGGCCACTGAGAACAAAGGTGATGTGAACTAGCTACATACTCATTCACCATTGCCCCTTCCCCTAGCTCAGCGCAAAGTCAACAGGAGAAAACCCCCAACTCGTGGCTTCTTCCTGGTTAGAGAAAGAGTTGGAGCACGTGTCCAACATTCCAACTTTTTGTTGGGGTAGGGGAGTGGCTGCCTGAGGACTGGTTACTATCTTGCCTGACTAGGAGAGCTTATAGGACTTTACATGCCTGGGGCACTCTAAGAACAAAAAAGGAGCTGGAAAGCTTGCTGCTGCTTCAAAAGACTTATAGTATAATATACAGGCTGATACAGCTTGGTAGCTTCTCCGTTACTTTCCGGCTTCTGAAGGGCATTGCCTGAGGGATAGTATCTTACCTGACTGGTGGCATGACAAAACCAGCATACTCTAGATGCCAGGTTGCCAGTGAGAGAGAGAGAGAGAGAGAGAGAGAGAGAAAGATCTTACAGTAGCCCCAGGGAACCCAAGAGAGATACTAGGGGGTGCAAGAGATTGCAAGCTGCTGAAAAAGCAACTCTGCAAAACCACTCTAATTTGGAATTTACACATGTAAGTCAGAGAAGAATCATCCACAGAAAAGATTTGAGAGGCTGTCAGAATCTCTAATGGGGCTTATTGGTGAAAGTCTTTCCTTACATAAAGCCAGTTTGTAAACACTGGGAGAGGTGCCTGTTTTTTCAAATGTCTATATCCCAACACAAAGTAATATGGCACATAAAGAAACAGGGAAACATGGTCCAAACGAAGGAACAAACTAACTAAATCTCCAGAAGCCAACCCTAACAAAACAGAAGTATACAAATCACCTGGCAACTAATTGAAAATAATTATCATAAAGATAGTAAACAAGCTTAGGAAAATGATGTATGAACAAAATGAAACTATTAACAAAGAAATGGAAAATATCTAAAAGAATCAAACAGAAATTTTGGAGCTGAAAAATATAATAACAGAATACCATATATCTAATAAGAAGTTAATCACCAAAATACATCAGAATCTCTTACAACTCAATAACAAAAATATACAAAAAACCCAGTTAAAAATTGGACAAAGGACTTTAATAGACATTTCTCCAAAGGAGACATATAAATGGCCAACAGGTGTATTTTTACAATGCTCTACATACTAATCATCACAGAAATGCAAATCAAAATCACAATAAGATCTCACCTCACACTTGTTAGGATGACCATTATTAATAAATAAATAAATACACAAATAAATAACACGTTTTGCCAAGGACGTGGAGAAAATGGAACCCTTGTGCATTGTTGATGGAAATGTAAAGTGGTGTAGCTGCCATGGAAAATAGTATGTGCTAGATGCAGTAAGAAATTCTTCTTCAAAGGTTTAGCTTGTTTAAGTTTCCTTGTCCTTTGTTCTCTGCTATCAAGGCCAGATTTCTTTACTCTTTGTGTCCCCTTGTCCTGGTAAACAACCTTCCCACCAGTCCTTATCTATAGAGCCCACGTTCCACATCTGTTACCCACTCTGTGAATTACCCATCGCAATGGCTCTTCCCGCTGAAACTGTCCTCCTGTCAGGGTAACCGCATTCCTGCATTTTCAAGTTAGCCAACTGGGTTCAACTTAGATTACACGGTCCAACTCTAGCCAGTGGAGGCAGGACACAGTAGCAGGGACAAGTTGTGTTAGGAATAAAACCCCTTCCCTCCTTTGTTCCGTGTGCTCTCCTGACGACCCAACCTATGAGAAGCACTCTTCTGCAGAGGTAAATTTGCCTTGCTGAGAGATCCTTTGTCTCAGTGCCAGTTTTTCTCTGTGGCACTGAGCATTTGTTTCCAACAGTATGATTTCTCAAAAAATTAAAAATAGAACTACAATATGATCCAGCAATTTTACTTCTGGATATTTACCAAAAAGAACTGAAAAGAGGAAGTTGAAGAGATATTTGTACACTCGTGTTTATTATAGCATTATTCACAATAGCCAAGAGGTGGAAATAACCTGTTTCCATTGTTGGATGAATGGCTAACAGAAATTTTATACATACACACAATGGAATATCATTCAGACTTTAAAAAGAAGGAAATCCTGTCATTCGCAACAACATGGATGAAATCTGAGAGCACTAATAAGCTAGTAACAGAAAGACAAATACTGCATGATTCCACTTATGGAAAGCATCTAAAGTAGTCAAATTTGTAGAAGCGGAAGATAGAATGTTGATTTTCAGGGACGATGGGGAGGGGGAAATGCAAATTGCCATGCAGTGGGTATAAAGTTTCAGTTATGCAAAACGAAAAAGTGCTGTTAGGTTGGTGCAAAAGTAATTGTCGATTTTTGTCTTTAAAAGCAATGGCAAAAGTGGCAATTACTGTTGCACCAACCTAATATATAACAAAGTATACACTCTGCTATGTGACAAAGTGTATATAGTTAATACTGTACTGTACACTTAAAAATACAACAGGATAGATTTCATGTTATGTGTTCTTTACCTCCCTCAAAAAAGTTTTCTATATTTGAATCTTGCTGAGTTAAAAAATGGTTTAGTACATATTTAATGATTTTAAATGTCCTATGGATATTTAAAAAATTATATATATATATTTAAAATAATTAGTAAATCTTATTACTTAATAAATCTTATGAAATCTATTATTTGAACCATGAATATCACAATTTTGGCAGCCGAGTTTTCTACAGATGGACAGTGGCTCATGAAAGTCTTCTATAGTTAAATACAGTCCATTTCTCCTGAAAATTTTAAACAGCTTTCCTTTATAATTTTATATTATCTGCCCCATTTAATGCTTTGTTTTGGCCTGCCTTCTCTTTTATGTTTTTGCCTTTTGCTCAATATGTATTTAATCATTCTTATTTCTTTTTAGCTTTATCTTTGCTGTTTAAACAGCATATAATGTGTTTTTATTTATTGTCTTTTGTTTTGTTTTGTTTTGTTTTGAGACAGGGTCTCACTCTGTCACCCAGGCTGGAGTCTGGTGCCAGTAGCATGATCTTGGCTCACTACAACCTCCACCTCCTGGGTTCAAGTGATCCTCCTGCCTCAGCCTCCTGAGTAGCTAGGATTATAGGCATGTGCCACCACACCTGGCTAAGTTTTGTATTTTTGGTAGAGACGAGGTTTTGCCATGTTGCTTAGGCTGCTCTCGAACTCCTGGGTTCAAGTGATCTGCCCACCTCGGCCTCCCAAAGTGTATTGTCAGTTTCAATATCTTACGTTTTCAGAGTGTTTTGTGCTTTCTAGTTTCTTTTTCTCTTCTCATAAGAATATTTTATTTATTTTTATTTTCTTTAATATTGCAGCCAGAATATACTCTATTCTAAATTCTACCTTTGGTTGCTTTTAACTTATCAAATAAATGCATAATCCCAATTTCTCCATTTATTAAAATCAAGAGCCAAATAGAAATGACACTCCCTTTATGTACTGAGGAATTTATGCCATTCTATTTCTTCTCCCTAGTGTAATTGCTGAAGGCTGAATGTAGAGTTATTGTGGGTGTGTTTGTGTATAATTTTTAATGTAATTATTGTAAAAGTATCTGCAGAAGTTATATTAGTTGGTTTGAATTTTGCAGCTTTGCCATTCTTGATTTTTTAAATTTTGATTAGCTCTTAGTAATCAAGAAGATCTTTGAATAATTTTTTCTAGGGAGATTTGTAAGTGGCATAATTTGGGAACATCTTTTTATTTCATTTTCTTAGGTGTTAGTGTTGCAGGAAAAGTTAGAGGCTGACTTGATGTTTGTTCTAAGTAGGAAGCTTTGGTATTTGCAGAAATGTTGTTATCGCATAATTAGCTTTAGTAGCTGAGCTGTGGTGAGGTGTGTACCTTTTTCATTAACCATGTCTGGGATATGGTGAGCTCCTTCAGTTTCACAACACAGGTTTTGATCTCAGGAAAAGTTTCTCTGAAAACATCTTTGATTACTGTGTTCAATGACAATGAGAATGGTATTGGTAACAGTTATTCACTGAGTGTTTAAAATGCCTATGTAAAAAAATGTATATGCATTATCTAATGTAATCATAAGAATAGCTACTATTCTTTTTCTCTTAAAGAGAAGCAGACAAAAGTCAGGGATGTTAATTAACTTTTCCAAGCCTCTAAGTCAGTAAATAGCAGAGTTTCAACCCCAAATGCCTCACTCCAAATCCTAAGCACTAGGTCACTAGTTTATACTGTCTCCTCAAGGGTTCTAGGTTTCTGATGTTTTTCTTTAGGACCTATATGTGTATTAGCTTGGATCTCAGCCCTTATCTTATAGCATATTGTGTTCATATTCATACCTGTATCAAAGTCATTCTTTTCAAATTCTAGTAGAGCATCTCAAGTTGAACCATTTCCTCAAATATTTGATTTTACATAGTGTAGCTTTGCTTTATATTGCTTATTTTTTTAAATTTTAAACTATATTTTAGGACTCATTAAAATCCTGTCTTATTTCATCAGCCTCATTTTTGCCTGGCCCTGATTTAATAGTGTTTTTCATCATGCTTTGCGACCTGTTTCACAAAGGCCTTGTTTTACATCTTTCTGAGAGCACCAAATAGACACTCTTCTAAAATGGTCTTATGATTTCCTGAGTTTTCAGCATACTTTTCCTTTTCTCATGTGTTGCTTTTTGTTGTTTACTTTTCTTTGGTTGGGGAGAAGACTCTCTCTGTCTCACATATGTCTGTAGACATGACATGGGGAATGTATTTTTAGCAACCCTCCTTGTCTACTGGTTGTTGGGAAATTCCTCCTCAGATTTAGACCTTAGAGGCAGATTAGTTTGAATAATCTCTACATTTAGTTTCTAGCACTTATTTTTTTCAGGGTGGGTCTACTGGGGTGAGGTGAGATTTTTCTGTGGTTGGGATCTCTACCTTTGCTGGTGAGACAGCAATATCTTGGCACAAGTTTAGGATAGGGGAGACTAATCCCTGCCAGTGTACACTTGTCCCATTAATCTTCATGTCCCAGCATCTCATGGTACACGTTTTTTCGAGGTGCCTACCTCTCTGAAAATGCTGTACACCATTGAGTGTTCTCATCTTTTTCTGGTAACATTGTTTGTTGACTTTCATAGCCCCTGAATATGTAGAAAGTGGCAAGCATACGGAAGCAGGGAGAGAAGCATTATTTTGGTCAACTAGATTTTGTAAAGGCTACCATGTATACCATGGCTAAGGACTAATATTGTGAGTAAATCAAGGTTGTTCTTACGGTTTTCTAGTGTTTTTGGTATTGTATATGTGTAATCTAAGAATATGTTTATGAACGTATAAATCTCCGTGACAGATTTATTGAAAATCTCCCCAGAATTTAACATATATGCTTTTAGGAACTTTGTTTTATACTTTTCTTGCCAGTTTTTAACTTTTTTTCTTTGATAGGACAATTTAATTGCAATATGCAAAGATGCTGTCTTCTATTGGGTTCCCTAAAAAGTAGAGCCTGGAACCTATGCTTTATTTAGATGGGGCCTTCAGATAGCAGGGTCCAAAGCAAGAAAGGAAGGAGAGCCATTACAAAGAGGGGTTATGGAGCTGGTCTCAACTACGGTGACAAGTTGATCAATCTTGTTGATAGCTGGGAAGCAAAATGAAATGTGTCTTAGCATTTAGTGTAAATTAGTTCCCATTTCTCATTAGTCAAAAGCTTAACCCATGGGACATTAACCCATTGGTTGTACATGTGTGAACACTGACTAGGTTCCTGCAATGTCACATGCCACAGTATCAACCCAGGAACCCCAGAGTAAGAGGACAAGACATACAGCACAGGCCTGGGCTAGGTGCTGTCAAAATGCTCCTCCCTGAAGCAGATCAGGGTCCATGTAGAACCATCACTGACCAGGGGCTTGAGAAAGATACCGCTGAGGCTCAGAGGATGTGGAGTAATAGACAAGAGGGGCCTATTGGGGACATATTAGGCTCCCCAGTAAAGGTTTGAAGAAGCATCAGACGTAATAATCTGGGATGAAGCATAGTTATTTTCAATTGAATTTAACATTATCTTGGATTCTAATAAAATTGAAATCGCGTACATTGTTCAGGCATTTGCTGATATTCTGAGATTTTTCATTTTCTGATATTGTATGAATTAAGGAATCAATACCACATCTATTAAATTCCTCTGGTGTGAGCCTATGTGCCCCATGACATCTCCTACCACTCTAAGTAGAGGCCTTCATCTTATCTTTTATGTGAAACACATACTGTCTTCATGACATCAGTTAATGGACAGAGGTGACATGGAGACTTTATGCAAGGGAATTTTAGTGTAATTCAAGCAGAAGGCTTGGGGGTAAGGACTGAAAATACTACGTTCTTAAGAAAGGAAGGCAAGAAGAGTGGAAATTCCTGTGCACCCATTTCAGATGTTTGCATCACCCTGCTACCTGACTTTTCTCAATCATAAATTAATCCTGAATATAAGAGAGCTGTTTTAGCTCTGGAGTTCAGACCCATGCAAAGAGACAGATTAGTTAGTAAAAATGAATTATGGAAATGCTTGTATACCATGTGCTGCTTAACCACAGACATTGAGCGATTTCTAACTTGCTGTGATGCCTGATAGTGTAATTGTACCCCACATACAATTTTATGGCTGTCACTACTGTGCTGAGTAGACCAAAAGATTGGGAGGATTTTAAACTATTGTAAACCCGCATGCCTATATGTATTATAGAGGTGATTTTTTAAAACTTTTTGTTTTGAACTTATTTTAGATTCATAGAAAACTTGCAAAGATAGTACAGAGAGTAGCTATATATGCCTTATCTCACGTCCCCTAATGTTAACATGTTAAAAAACAATCATCCAATTGTCAAAATAAGGAAATTATTGATTGAATGCTCTTATCTAAACTTCATACCTTATTTTAACTTCCAATTTTTCCAATATTTGTCTTTTTTTCTGTTCCCGGATCCTATCCAGGATCCTACATTGCATTTAGTTGTTATGTCCTGTGTCTCTACACTCTGCAACAGTTCCTCAGTCTCTCTTGGTCTTTCATGATCTTTCCACTTTTGGAGAATACTGGTAAGTTATTCTGTAGAACGTCCTTCCATTTTTTTTTTTTTTTGTCTAATATTTTCTCATTCTTGGAATAAACCTTTGTATTTTTGGCAAGAATACCAAAGAAATGATGTTGTATATTTCTGAACACATAGAGGTGATATTTTTATCTTCTCTATGTCTAGATAAAACTTGTGGAGTTTTCAGAAGTGTCCAAACAGTGACTAGTCGATGCTCAGGGAAGTTGTCTGTAAGATTCTTGGCTTTAGATGTGAAATCAAAGCAGATAATTTCTAACATCCCTTTCTATTTATCATATTTGACGATTCTGCCTTATCCATTCAGGCAGTATATATTTACTGAGAAACGAGTATTAGCCGAACACTGGAACATAGACAAATACTTACATTTTAAAAAATCCAATATTCCAGAAATACATACATATAAATACAGATACACATAGAGCAAAAACAATTAGTGTATTAATAGAGAAATGTGTAAACTTAATGGGGCAGGCAGGAGAGTTTGGGGTTAAGAAAATCAAGTTGGGGAATATTAGGGGAGACAATTATTCTTTCCCTGTTTCCCATCTTTACTCATACATAAATAAACTTCCTCTAACAATTAAGGTCTCTTGAGGAAGTTATGGGGAGGGAAATATATTAGTAGTTAGAGTTCTCCAGGGAGAAAGAACCAATAGGAAATAGACATACAAATATATTATGTCTTATATATATATTTGTATTGTGATTATACAGAGCAAGACCTTTCAAGATCTACTGTCAACAACGTGTAGAAGTAGGAAAGCAGGTGGTACAATTCAATACTAATACGAAGGCCCAAGAACCAGGAGCACTGACCTCTGATGGTGGGAAAAGAGGAATATCCTAGCTCAAACAGTGAGAGACCAAATTCATTCTTTCTTTGCCTTTTTATTCTATTGAGACCTTCCATGGATTGGATGATGCCCAACCACATTGATGAGCTTAGATCTTCTTTACTCAGTCCACTGATTCAAATACCAGTCTTTTCCAGAAACACATTCACAGACACACCAGAAATAATGTTTTACCACTCCTCAGCTAGTCAAGTTGACATCAGAAATTGCCATTATAGAAGCCTCTCCCTTCTCTATTCTCTCAACTGAATTAACTCATTACTGAGATTGGTAAGAACCTGATATTCTCTGGGTCTCACTTTTCCACTTGGCATTGATAAACTGTTAATGTATGATGCAGACACTTGATTTCTACAACTGGTTTCTTTGGAAGGCACATACTTTCCTTATAATTTCCAGGGGGTCAGATTCTCAGTAGATCAAGCTCTGGGAAAGGATGAGGGAGATGACTCTTCTGTCTTTTTGTCTGTCACTAGTGTGTGTGCTTGAATGTGTCTGGGTAGCCAGTGGTTACGAGGCTCTACTCAATTCTCCAATCCAGCCTTATCACTAATAACTGAACATTTCAAGCCCTGTTTTCACTCATGTGTCTAATACCTATTGTTTTGAAGAAAAAATGTAATTGGCATCCTTAAACTCTAATACGTTGACTGTCAGGACAGGCTTTATAGAGGCAGAGATCTTTAGACTAAGTTTTGCAGGTAAGACAGAGAATGGCAAGGGTGGAAGACAGGTACATATTTCAGGCGTAAGGGTATTGGAGTATTTGGAAGTGGCCAATTATAGCATCATTCTTCTCTATCTGGGATTTGGAACAAATCATTAAAAAAGACAATGGAGTAGCAGATAGAGAAAAGAAATATATTTTTTAAACCAATACATGCCAAGTTGGAGAATGTAGCTTAATATAGGCTTGCTGACCAATCTCCAGAATTATACAGACTTACCCCCATGGTCATAGACAGTGATGAACTGGGGCAAGCCTCCTAACATGGATGGATGGATGTAAATTGTATGTGTGTGTGTGTGTGTGTGTGTGTGTGTGTGTGTCTGAAGCAATAGAATGTGTGACTAGAAAGGACAATTGAAAGAGACTTAGCTCCTTAGTATATAGCCTGTATACTATTTTAGATCACTCTTGTGTGTGAGGGATGCTTTGGTAGGAGGGGAGACAGAAAGAAGACAGTAAATTCAATTCTCCTTTTATTGAACTAATTTAGAAATGAAATGATTAGCTTACGAACCAATACAATGGAAGTGAGGGTACAGTGGACAGAATAGGTTCAAGACAAGAGTTTAATAGAATAGGCCTGCTTGGTGAACAGTTAGATATGGAAATATGGGAGACATAAGCAGCCTCAATTCCTTCTTCAAAATTAACTGAAGTCTGATCAGATTTTACTGGAAAGTTTTTGTTTGGAATCTATGACATATTTTCAAAGGAAGAACACTCTTCATAATTATGTTTACTAGCCTCCTGGCGTAGGACCCAAATCTGTTCTGTGATTGCTATGCCGTTTCTGCTTGACAGCAGCATTGATCTTGAGTTTAGACAAACTCAGAAGACACTGTAGGCTTCATCCAGCATTATTTATTTGGTTTTCAGAGAGGCTACAGGATGCAATCACGGCATGAATGGAGTTAGAATTATAATCCTGAGGAGTCTAAGAGACTAACTAGTCTATGCAAGCTAAAAGGACCCAGAATTTATGGCTTTCCTAAACTGAGGTTGTCTGCATCTACTACTTCTTAAATAAAGTATCAGAGCAACAATAACATATTTCCTTAGCACTCCTAGAGTAACTTTGGCAACATTCTTATTTAGCTGTAATTCCTTTATAAGCAAATCTTCTGGAAATCAGCTTTCAGAAAGGGAGATCAATTAGGGAGTCCCTTCTAAATTCATCTAACTTTAGGATTAGGCTTGGAGTTGAGTAGGGTGCTTTTGGTGAGGTAGATTAGAGATGATTCACTTTATTTGTTCACCACTTGCCGTACATTTCTCTATGTGTGAGCTAAGGTTTTTTCATGTTCATCAGTAGGAATGAGCCCACCAAAGCCGATTAACTCACACCAAGGGTTTAAATGGAATGGAATAAAGATGGCTTATTTAAATCACACGCATTTTGAGGATCATTAGAGCTCTGTGTCCTATGAATAAGGACGATTAAAATTTAGCAGAGTTTTGTGTATTCTTAATATGCATTTAGTTTACACCACAACGTTGTCTTTAACATACCATTATGCGGTGTGCTATGACTGCTATTCATAATGGCACACACTTGGTAATATGCATGATGATACAGAATAAGTTTAAGTGTCTTTACATTATTCTTAATATAATAATGATTCCTAGGGCTACATGCCGCTGTGAGTGCATATTAACAGGGGTAGCCCACTGAGAATTATGAATCTATAACAAAATTTTCAGAAAAAGTACTTACTGTGTATGCAAAATAGTGACTCTTTAAAGCTTGAAACTTGGGCTGGTTAAAATTGCTCCTAGAAATATTCTTTAAAAGAAAATATTCCAGAGGTAATAAGTGAACTGAATGGATTTGTGGATGATTGCTATAAAGTCTTCTTTTTAAGGTAATAACTCACAAAACTGCAAAAGGAATAGAAAATTATCTTTTTATGCATGTGCAATATGAAATCAATTCAAATGAATTTCAGTAATAAATGTTCTTGATGTTTTTGCCATCTTAATGGATCTCACTATTTACCTTTTATTCTTGTTGACTGACTGATAGTGAGACATAAATAATCCTATTTCTTTGCTAATTTGATCTCAATTTCTACAAATGTAGACAGTATTAAGAAGTATTTTTTAAATGGTCATTTTTGACCTTATTTTAGGAATGTCCACTGTTACTTCCACTCCTCCCTGAAACCTCTCTAAAATTCTCATCATCCTATAAATCAGTTCAAACACTTGAACATCATACATGAAGCTCGTTGTGAACTATCCACTACTCTCCCCCTACTCAACTTTCTTTACCTCCCATAACCTCACATAGTATACATCAGCATTTTGCAACTATTCATTATCTTTTGGTTCTGCACACACTGTTCCTTTATTCTGGAATGTTTGTCTTGCCCTTCTGGACACCATTTTTTAGTTTCAAGACACAGTTAGTTAAAGCCCTATCTTCTCTATAAAATGGTCCTTGACCCTGTGTGTGTTGTACCTCCTACCCTAGCCCACCTCAATCATGCACTTAGTGACTCCCTTTATAATGCCATTGCTGGACTGGATAGACTGACCTCCATCAGTATACTTATTGGACAGCACGGTCATAAAATAGATAAAATAATACTCTTCCCATGGGATTGACACATGCTTGAAAACATGTGTAATTGACAGTATCTAGTACATATCATATACAGTACATATTAGCTATATTCTTATTGCTGCTAAACTGAATTTTAATTATTTTAACATATTAGTCTCTTCTACTAGTCTGTGAATTTCTTGAGGGCAAGGACTATGTTCTATTCTCATTTTACTTTCAGGACCAAACATAATACTAAGCATAAAAGAGGTGATTAATGAATGCATGTTGAAGAAATACATTGAATATTTCGCTAAAGAATTTCATATTTTATCGAAGTATTTTACATGTAAATTGTTGTATTTCATGTATTTCATTAGTTCTAAGATTCACTTTTTTGCACATTTAACTTCTCAGAAATTAGAATGGATTGTCACAGCTTGATTAGCAGCACTCATTCTTTTTATTTTATGAAACATAAAATAATGATGTGTCTTACATTTGATGATGTCTTAAATTCAAAGAAATATGGTACTTCTGTTTCTTACTAGAGTTAATAAAATCAGTTAAAAACATCTAAATGTCTGTATTAGTCAGAGTATTTTAGTACCACAATAAATAACCAGGATGTCTCAGTGGCTGCTTACCAGAGGTTTAGGTGTCACTCATGTTCCAGCCTCATATGGGTCAGAGAAGGGATGAGGGGAGCCCGTTGCCATGCAGCCTTTCAGGGAGCTATGTTTGTTGCATCTGGGGGCTCCCCCATCCTCTGGGGTGGGATATCCTCTGCTAGATTTTCTGAATGAAGGGAAAAGTGAGAGCACAGACAACTTTGCAGCACACTTACCAACCAGTCCTTCAAGTGGTACACATCGCTTGCTTTCACATTCCACTAGCCAAACTCAGTCACATGGCCCAACCTAACTGCAAGAAAGACATGACATGGAATCCAGATATGTGCCAGGGGGGAAAGGAAACTGGGTGTGGTGAGTGCATAAAAATTTCTGCCACGTGTCCAGTGCTGCACAAGACAATGTTGAGAACCCACATAGAAGTTACCACAGCTCCTACCTACAAAGAGCAGACAATTCAATCTCTATGCTTATTTAGTCAATAAATGTCCATCAAATACCTCCTACAAGCCATACCGTGTGCTACATGATGTGAGACATACAGAGCTCAAGGAGATTTGGATCCTGCTGCTGAGGATTTTTATTATCTAAGATAAAATAGGCACATAAATAATTATAATACAAGATAGAAAGTGAAAAGGACCATAAAATAGAAGATGCATCTAACTGGAGAAATCAAGGAATGGTTTTGGAAAAGAGATGTGTAGACCTAGACTAACAGAAGGCTTTGAGCATGGATATTACTAGAAAGGATCCCAGGAAGAGGGATAGTCTTAGACTCAAACTGTGGAAGAGGATGAGGGCGTAGGCTTGATAAGAAGCTTCCAGAAATTCTCTTGGAATAAGAAATGGTGTCAAAGGACAGAAACAAATCTTACTGAATAGAAGCCATCTAGAGAGATGAATTTGAGGAGCAGAGAGTATTTTATCAGGTAAAGCTTAGGGAGGAAAGAATACAAAAAGTTAATGCTCAGAGGCAAAATCTCTATATTGCCCCTTGGTTTTGTCATTTCAGTAGCTGTGTGAACACATATCCTCCTTTGTCCACATCAGTACCACTCAAGCAAAATAAGATATGGTGGGTCATGCTCTGTGGATGAGTCTGTTAAGAGCTCACTATCTTTTCCATTTGTATATCATATATATGTATAATACAGTATGATACATGTATAATGTATAATATAGTATGATAGCATCATACATGTGTAATGTGTAATACATGTTTACATATATGTGTGTGTGTATATATATATATACACACACAGTCATATTAGACTTTTAAAAATAACACTGGGCACCACAGTAGACTCCTTTGGTACCCAGTGTCATATCCTCTCTTACCATCTCTGATTTCAGCTGCAGCCATGGTGCACAGTTCCATGGGAACTGAAATTTTCATTGTGTTGGCAGCTTTCCTGCAAAGCCTGTAGGTTCTGAAGTAAGGGAAAAGTTAACAGCCTTGGGGCAACCCTCAACCTGTGATGGGGGGGGGTGGTGGGGGTGGGGAAATCAGTGGATAAATGCTCATATGTATTTCAATTCAAATATTTAAAAACTTTTCAAAGAAATTTTTTGCAATCTATCTATCTGACAAAGGGCTAATATCCAGAATTTAAAAGGAACTTAAACAAATTTACAAGAAAAAAACAAAGACTCCCATCAGAAAAGTGGGCAAATGATATGAACAGACACTTCTCAAAAGAAGACATTTAAATGGTCAACAAACATATGAAAAAAAAAAAAACCCCAACTTCACTGATCATTACAAATGCAAATGAAAACCACAATGAACCTCATGCAGTCAGAATAGTGATTATTAAAAAGTCAAGAAACAATAGATGCTGGCGAGTCTGTAAAGAAATAGGAAAGCTTTTACACTGTTGGTGGGAATGTAAAATAGTTCAACCATTGTGGAAGACAGTGTGGTGATTCCTCAAGGATCTAGAACCAGAAATACCATTTGACCCAGCAATCCCATTACTGGGTATATACCCAAAGGAATTTAAATCATTCTACTATAAAGACACATGCACACGTATGTTTACTGCAGCACAGTTTACAATAGCAAAGTCATGGAACCAACCCAAATGCCCATCAATCATAGACTGGAAAAAGAAAACGTGGCACATATACACCACGGTATATGATGCAGCCATAAAAAGGAATGCGATCATGTCATTTGCAGGGACATGGATGAAGCTGGAACCCATCATCCTCAGCAAATTAACACGGGACAGAAAATCAAACACTGCATGTTCTCACTTACAAGTGGGAGTTGAACAGTGAGAACATACGGACACAGGGTGGGGAACAATACACACCAGGGCCTGTTGGGGAGTGGGGGGCGAGGGAGGGAACTTAGAGGACAGGTTAATAGGTGCAGCAAACCACCATG
>NW_012104220.1:33588-109660 GCF_000951045.1 Mandrillus leucophaeus | reverse complement strand
TAGAACTTAAAGTATAATAAAAAAATTAAAAAAAGAATTACTATAAAGCAATAGTCATCAAGACTATATGGTATTAGGAAAGGATAGACATATGAATCAATGGAACAGAACGAAGTGTTCACAAAATAGACCCACACATATATGCTCAATGGATATTCAGAAAAGGTGCAAAGACAATTCAACAGAAAAAAAAGGATGTTGAAACAATTAGACAATCATGAAAAAAAGAGAACCCTCAATAGCCTAAATATGGAATAAATGTCATGTTCATTGATAAATGAATAAAGAAAATTTGTTATATATACACAATGGAATATTGTTCAGCCTTTGAAAAAAGGAAATTAGGCCGGGCATGGTGGCTCACGCCTGTAATCCCAGCACTTCGGGAAACTGAGGTGGTCGAATCACGAGGTCAGGAGTTTGAGATCAGCCTGGTCAACATTGTGAAACCTCATCTCTACTAAAAATACAAAAAATTAGCTGGGAGTGGTGGCGGGCGCCTGTAATCCCAGCTACTCAGGAGGCTGAGGCACAGGAATTGCTTGACCTGGGAGCAGAGGTTGCAGTGAGCCAAGATCATGCTACTGCACTCCAGCCCGGGTGACAGTGTGAGACTCCGTCTCAAAATAAATAAATAAATAAATAATAAAATAAATAAATGAATAAATAATTTTTTTAAAAAAAGGAAATTCTGTCGTTTGCAACAACATGATGAACCTGGAGGGCATCATGTTAAGTGAAATAAGTCGGGCACAGAAAGATAAGCACTGCATTACAGTACTCATATGTGAAATCTAAAAAAGTTGAACTAGAAGCAGAAAGTAGAATGGTGATAGCAGGTGGGTGGTGAGGAGGTCGGTGAAATGGAGCGATATGGGTCAAAGGCTACAAAGTTTCAATTACACAGGATAAAAATCTTTTGGAGATCTATTGTATAGCATGGTGACTCTACTTAATAATAACGTATTGTATACTTGAAAATTGCTAAGATACTAGATTTTAAATGTTCTCATCACAAAAAATAATATGTATGTGAAGTGATTGAAAAAAATTCTTTGAGAAAAATAATAAGTTTTCCTATCGATTGCTGGCAGAAGGAAAGAAATATTGAAGGTGCTTCAGGAATGGAGGAAACATTCTCCAGAATCATAGATTAAGAAACTTCTTACCAATGAATAAAGAAATTGTGATATATATACACAATGGAGTACTATTCAGCCTTAAAAAGGAAGGAAATCCTGTCTTCTGACACAATATGGATGAATCTGGAGGACATTATGCTGAGTGAAATAATTCAGGCACAGGAATACAAATACTGCATAATTTCACTTATATGTGTAGTATAAACATGTCAAACTCATAGAAGCAGAGAGTAAAATAAATGGTGGTTACCAAAGGCAGTGGGGGAAGGGGAATTGGGGCATTGTTGGCCAAAAAACACATTTCAATTAGACAGGAGGAATAAGCACAAGAGATCTATCACACGTAATGGTGACCACAATTAATAATATTTTGTATATTTGAAAATTGATGATAAGTGTTCTCACCACAAAAAAGTGTGTGAAGTAATGCATATGTTAACTTGCTTGATTGAGCCATTCCATGATGTATACATATATCAAAATATCATGTTATACACAATAAACGTATATAGTTTTCACTTGTCAATTAAAGGAAAAACACACTCTTTGTTATGGAATTTATGTCCTTTTGGAGATCTGGAAGGATCAGACATCTTCCAGCGTGTTTGGATTTTTATTGGGTTACTGTTCTTTTACCTTAATAAATGCTGACTCTGTAAGTCTTCCTTTAAATATAAAAGGTAACCCTTCTTTGTCTTACAGCTATAAAAGCTTATCAGCATCTTAGTAACCTTTACAGGTTTATTTCTATTTAACTCCCTTAATCTGATTTGCATTAGTCTTTTTAAAAGAAGCAATATTTTCTTGTGCTAGACACACTTTGAAATTGATGTGGTTTAAATCTTCCCACACATAACTGAGTGGTGACTTACTGCTTTCCTTAGTTGCCAGCAGACTGAAGAGATGCCAATAATAATGAAAGAAAACACAGGCTTCCCTGCCTCTCCGTCACCTCAAAATTCTATAACTCTGAACGGCTAAAATAAGAAAATATGATAGGGATACCATCTGGGCTCTTATTATAAAAGTTAGCTGCAGAAAAAATTATTAGATGTACACACCTCTATCTTGACTTGCTTAGAGGTTTCCTGAAGCTCTGATGTTGGTTGATAGAATGCAGTTCACAATTTTAATATACCACATTTTGATATGGATGACAGCAATGATAAGAATATCAAAAAAGTTATACAGACTGAGTGTTTACTATCTGCTATGAAGTATGATACATGTTTATATGCAATTCACTTGTTCCTCAAAACAACCCAATGAGGTAGGTACTATTATCCACATTTTATAAATGAAACATTAAGCCTTAGAGAAAGACTAAGTAGTTTTCCTTAAAGTTACATGCTAGTAAATGGCAAGTCCTTTCAAAGCAGATCTGTTTGATTTACACTGCATCGATCCCACTTGGTTGAAATGACAAGCTGGCTCGTTCCTTCCCCTCCTTATTCTTTCCTTCCTTCTGTCCGTCCATCCGTGTGATTTCTCTTATTCTTGTATAGATCCATATCGAATACCTTTTCTGCCCTGGATTCTGGCTTATAAACTTTTATAGGCTTATCAAATGCATCCATTGGATAAAATCACTGAGGTATAACGAACCTAAAAGGGTATATAAGTGGTTACACTTCCCTCCAGATGCACGGAAAAAAAAAAAAATCTACATCATTCCAAACAGTTCTAGTTCCACTTGAAACCTTCCAAGCTCCGCCTCCCGGGTTCACGCCATTCTCCTGCCTCAGCCTCCCGAATAGCTGGGACTACAGGAGCCCGCCACCACGCCCAGCTAATTTTTTGTATTTTTTAGTAGAGACGGAGTATCACCGTGTTAGCCAGGATGGTCTCGATCTCCTGACGTCGTGGTCCTCCCACCTTGGCCTCCCAAAGTGCTGGGATTACAGGCGTGAGCCACCGCGCTCAGCCGGGAGTTTAGTTCTTTTGTAACAGGCCAGTCTTCAAATTTCAGCCTTAATCCTTTTCTTTAAGTGCCCGTGGTACCGAGGTTTTATCCCCGTGCTCTTCTAGAGCTGCCTGCAGGGGAAGAGCAAGCTCGTCTCCAGAGAAAACAGAGTTGCTAGACTGCTTTGGCTCCCAATCAAGTGGAAAAATGGGTTTAGAAGGGTCAATTCTAGTTGCCTTGATCAATTTCCAAATCAAGACAGTTTGACTGCCTTTATCATGTAGAGAACAGATATTTAAAATTTCTGATCTGCCGCCTGAATTTCCAAATTGATTGGGAGGGTATTTCTTTCTCTCCCTCTCCTTTTCTTCACCTCCTCCTCCATTTTCTCTTTGTTATCATCAGAAACCAACATAAAGTTTCCATCCAACTTTTTGCCTATTTTATCCACAGTTTCTCTTAGGTATGTTTCTATCCGAAGCTTGTACTCTAGCACAACCTCCAGTGAAGGTAACTCTATATATTCTGATTTATTCAAATCCAATCAGCTAGAGTTAATGAATTCCTAAGGGCAGGAGATCAATCATGTGCTATTTATATTTAATTAAATTCGTGTTGCCTCACTTGTTTTTTTTATAACAACTTTAAAGCATTTGAGAAAAGTATATTTGTGATATACTCTTAGAATAATTTTTCTTATATTTTGATGGATTTTACTATACCAAATTCATAAAAATCTTACTTTCTTCAGGACTTTTAGGACATGCACACTAGTAATACTTTTATTAGCACAAGAGGCCTCCTCACAAATTTTCTCATTTCCTCCAAGGTGGAATTGATCTCATCCCTGTATTTTGGTCTCAAATTAAACTCAATTGTAACAGTTTATTGCATGTGCTTGTTGATCTCTTTGCCTCTCTTTCTGGGCCATGAACTCCTTTGTCTCCTTGTGTTTTTGTGTAATATGCTGGTTACACATAATACAAAGGGATATATCAGACGAAAGAAATTATGGCACAATATAGTTAACTGTGAATAAAATGAAAGCATGCTATATAATCTATGTTCCTAGGCACTAAGGTTTTAGTATAGAGAAAAAGAAGGGCTCAGTTGGAGGAAGGAAACAGTTTGGTGGAAAAGTGGGTATACCTGTGTATAGAGGGAAGATTGAGAAAACAGAACCAGGGCATGAGAGACTCGTATCTTTGAGAAGTTGGTATAACATGGACACAGGTTCTTTTTTTCATCAAAGACTCTCAGACTTCCCTTTGGTTGCTGTGCCAGTTGCTAATTTTCCTTCTCAACAAAGTAGGGAGACCATCTAGGGCAGGGGACTGCAAACTTTTTCTATAAAGAGCCATATAGCAATTATTTTCAGCTTTGCAGGCCATATTGTCTCTGCAGAAAATTCTCAGCTCTGCTGCTGTGAAAACAGCCATAGACTGAGGCCATGTGTAAGGGGTTTGATTAAACTTTACATACAAACTCAGGCATTGGGCTGGATTTGGCCCACAGGCATCATCTGTCGACTCCCGATCTAGCGTAGCGAGATCATAGTCTGTGCCTTCTGGTTCTCCCTCTGCTCTGTTGTGTTTTCATGGTTTGTCCAACAAATTGGTCTAATGTGAAATTAAGAGCTTTCTTCGTGGAATGAACAAATCACATTTTGCTTGCTTACTAACTAAAATTCCTTAACAGAAAACAAAATATTTAATTTCCAATTAGCTATAAACTATTCACTATTCAAATAACACAATGTCTGAAATTTACTCACTAAAATATGCTATATTAATAAACCAAAAAATTCCAATGGCTGTTATTAAATCTTTTCTAGTATTCCAAAAGAAAAGAGACAAAGCAGAAATTATAGCTTGATATATCTGAGATTGGGGAAGTGGTAGACATGGAGGTGGTAGGTAAATAAAAGTGGCAGAAAAGATTAATTGGAGGGGAAGAAAATCAACTTTGCTGTCCTCATTATTTGATTGAAATTTGGTCCAGTTTGCCTTAAACTCATCATAGAAAAACAGATGCCGAGTAGGAGGCATTTTTTTGGTCAGCCATGCTCTTAAGACTCTATGACTTTGTTTTTCAAGATTTCTTGAGGGGTGTATAGGGGGATGGGGATTGTTTAAACAATTCATCTGACCACAGGAAAAGATAATTATATTTCTAAGGATTCTAACTGTGGTGCCACTCCATTCTTTGGATTTAAAACTCAGACTAGAGAGGCAGTGATCTGATTGAGGTGGGGTTGAAAGTTTATTAATGAAACTACCTCCCTGCAACTATAAACGTATAGCAATGATAGCTATAAATAATATTTATGGACCCATTGTTGCTCTGGAAAAAATATATAAATGTTTCTTATATAAAAACAGGAAAACAAAACCAAACCGCAGTAAGTTAGGCTAAAGCTGGAGATCTACTGCACTACAGGGAGGCTGAAGCTAGAGATCTACTGTACAAAGAGGCAGTTAAGATTTCAATTTCTGTGGGGAAGTAGAACCTAAGTCTTCCACACTCCAGTCAGAAGCTGGAGTAGGAAAAAAGCCAAAATCATTCTCAGGGACTATAGCCTATATTGTAGTGCTGGATGGCATGGCAGGAGGAAGCAGAGACAGCTGAATATGGCTCAAGCCATATGTTGACTTGGACCCTCAATTTGTTACAGCTCCCAGAATGGTAATTCTGAGCTGCCAATACAAGACTTGTTTCTGACTGGAGACTTGGGTAACCCAAATAGAGGCAACTATAAAAAGACCAGACATATAGAAGTGAGTGCCGAGAGAGAAATAGGAAAAAAAAAAAGTTAAAATAAAACACAAGGAAATTGTTAACTTGGTCTTGCAACTAAAATTCTATGAATGAAAACTAAACTCATAATAGCCAACAAATTTCATAAATGGTAAAATTCATTACCCAGAAAATTACAATCTTCTGAACAGGACATTAAAATGTACATGGTTAAAATCCTCAAAATCATATAGGAAAAATACACAGCAAGAGCAAGATATGAACAAATATAGATGATTCTGAATCAATTACAGGAGATGATTTTTTTAAATGTATAGGTTTGAGAAATAAAAAAATGTAATCACTGTAACAAACTCAGTAGATTGAATATAGCCAAAAAAGAAAGAGTTAACTGGAGGAAATATCTGAAAGTTTGACCTGTTATTCAGGAGAGATAGACAAAGAGATGGAAAATATCTAAGTAAAATTAAGAAGCACAGAGGATAGACTGAGGAGCCCAAAACTACATATAACAGTTCCAGAGGTAGGAAAAAGAGGGAATAGCAAAGAAGTAGCATTTCAAGAGATAATAGATCAGTGTTTTTCTGAACTGAAGGCAAGAAATTTATTGTCACAAAATACACACTGCAAGCTGAAAGGGAAAAATAAAAGTAAATCCAGTTAAACTCAGAACCAAAAAAAAACCTGTAAACAATGAAAAGGAAATAGAAAATTTTAAATGCTGACATAGGATAAATGACATACTACCTAAAAAAGAGTAAAATTAAATTGACAATAGATTTCTAAGGAGCAACAATAGATGTTATAAGTTGTCAGAGAGGGAAAATAACTCTCAACATGTAACTATAACTAGCTAAACTATCATTCAATAGTAAAGGCAAAATACCATTTTCAGGTCCTAGGATTAAATGAATTTATTGCCCATATGTAATTGCTGAATGAAGAAATGATGAACTAGTGAATTCGTGAATCTCTAGGAAGATATCGTTGGAATATGATGCAGCCTAATTACTGACTCTAAAAGGAATATTAATAGTCACTAATTATCTTAAGATTATTGGGAATAACAATATCCTAGAAAAAAGTGTTTGGAGGATAAAACAAACAAAAACATTTAGGAGTAAGAGAGAAATAGCAAAACTTTAGGTTTTGTTAGAAAAATATGAAATTAAGTAGGATTGCAAAAAATTTTAATGTTGCCACTAAAAGAATAGAAATACAAATGATAATTTCTAAATTAACATAGAAAGAACAAATAAATTTATCAATCAAACAACAGGCTGAAAATGTGTAAAAGGAAACAGTGGAAAAAATATGGTATACAGAAAACATAAAGGAAAGTAGCATAAATAAGTCTAAAGAAATCAGTAATCACAATAAATATAAATGGATTAAATATGCCAATTAAAAAGAGATGATCCAATTGCATATGAAAAATAAAAGCAAAACCTAGAATTATAGATGTATCGTTAGAGAGGGTGGTTTGAAAGAGAGTCCAAAGTAAGGCATTTTGGTGCCATTTGTGTTAATTGGGATTTAAATGACTTCAAAGTGATTTAGTTTACACAGAAAATCAGAAATAATGAAAGAAGTTATTACCACTGAATTTGCCAGCACATTATTAAAGCAACTCTGCTTTTCAGGGGTTTTGGAATGAGAGATGCTTAAGCTTAAATTCTTTCTGTACCACTTGGCTTTGTGACCCGGAATAATTATCTAAGATTTTTGTGACTATGTTCTCATCTATAATACGTTTTATTGAATCCGCCTCACAGGTTTGTGGTTAAAATTAAAATGCAAGATGATTTAAAGTGTTTATTACAGTTCAGTATATGTTAGTACCCTTCTTTCTCTTTCCCTGGTACTCTTTAATGTGCTTTAATTTTGAATCAGATGAAATGAAACATTTGGCTTGATTTGTTTCTATAAAGAAAACTTAGAGGCAGCAAAGGCTCATTTAATCTCAGTCTCCAAATATAGATGGTGTTGTACTTGGAAGCTCTACAGGAGATTCAAGATGATACAATATCTAAGAAATGGGGTTTTCCAGCTTGCATTTGCTATAAGTTATAAATTGTGGACAAGATCTTAGTGAACACTTAGTGCATCCCCTTCATTTTACCAGTAAGAAAAATGGAACACAAAAGATTAGTGTGCTGAAGTTACATAGAAGAATGCCTCTCAAGCTTTAATAATGTACAC
Organism: Mandrillus leucophaeus; assembly: GCF_000951045.1. NCBI lineage: Eukaryota > Metazoa > Chordata > Mammalia > Primates > Cercopithecidae > Mandrillus > Mandrillus leucophaeus. The sequence continues at coordinate 101,656 of NW_012104220.1, read as the reverse complement.
ATTAATTTCTCAGTATCTTCTTAAAATACAGATTCTGATCTACTATGTCTGGATGGAGCCTGAGTTTATGCATTTCTCACTGGCTCCCAGGTAATATTGATGCTGCTGCTCTCTGGGCCACACTTAGAGTTGTAAGGACAGATACAGATGACAGAACAAACATTAGAACCTAAATCTACTAGATACGCATATGCTTTACACTGTGTCACACTTTAGGAAGTTTTTCGGGGAAGCAAACAAGAGGTTGTTTCTGACATTAAAAAAAGCACACAATGCAGTGATTTATAGTACAGGAAGAATATAATGTATATAGATATATGCTATTCTTGGTTTGTTATTGGGAATCAGGTGGCAACCCTATCTATACAAATCCAAGTTGAATTGATCAAAAGACTTGTTAGAGGAGAGAAATCTGAATAATGCCACTTAAGAGTTCCCCCTTTGTGCTTTTTTGCTAACTTTTATGGTAAATTTTAAAATCAATCTCTATAAGTGTTTCCATTGAAAACTAAGTGAATTTCAAAGAATCTCCTTCTTGTCATGACTATTACTAGGTCTTTAAAATAGATAGAAGGTGACCAAAATCCAAACCAAAATTCCCTGAAACAAAAGGCATTGAACTGTTGAGTTTGGATTCAGGTATTTTTTTTATTTAGGCAATGTTTGTTTCACAAATACTTCTTCCTTCTGAGATTTGAATAAGGTTCTCACACTCTTGGGCTCTATTTCCCGCCTGTTCTAACACTAATTATTTAAAAAAAAAAGAAAGAAAGAAAGAAAGAAAGAAAGAAAGAAAGAAAGAAAGAAAGAAACAAGGAAACATTTAAAACAGTTCTTTAAGTGCTAAGTTCTTAGATTTATGGATTCAATAAAAACCAGTGCCTCTTCATTTTTCAGGGCTTGTGCTGATTTACATAGGCTTTACAGGCACAAAAATTAGATTAAAATTTTTTATTGAATCTTGTCTGAAATGCTGAAACTTGAAGGGAGACTTCAAGAAAGAAAATTCATTCTCCCAATTCTCTCATTAGATTTGGCTTTGGGAAAACAGAATGCATAAGCATATTAGGCTGCTGGTTTATCTCTGGATGCACCCCAGTCTGCCCAACCCACCGGGGAAGAGGTTTCTTATCCTGTTCAGAACCTCACAAATTACATATTCTGCTTAGTATTTCAAGGTGTGGCACACTAATTACCATCTATGTAGACAGGGGTTTGAATTTTTACAGAATCCCAGCAGTTGAGTAGAACTCCTTTTGACTTGCCCATGGATGAAAAAATCTCAGGAGATTTCTTTAGTGAATTTGAAGGAACTTGTTTGTCAGAACTCAAAATTCAAATTTCTGTGTTGCAGCTTCCTGCAGATCTAATCATAGCTTTTCTCTGCTTGGTCATGATTTTCTTCATTTGAGCTCAGTTTGGTCTCCAGATGTCCAGTAGTGCTTCATGCACCTGGATGAACATTGAATCAGGAGGACAATTAAATAGCTGAGAACAATGAACTCAGGGATATCTGCCTTTCTTCTTTCTTTAAATTCAGGAATTCTTCTGGGCTTCACTTTCAGGACGTCAAAACTCTTTGGTTTTTACCCATCAGTTGCAGACTACCAGCAAAGTGTGGAATTGGTTTCATTACCTTGTGAGATTGCTGGCAACAGTGACTCATGCAGGGATGGTTATTTGCTTCCTGTGATTTTCCTGCCATGCAGGTGGTTGGTTATAAAAAAAAAAAGAAAGTTATTTTCAGATATGTCTTGAAATAATATCACCTCTGTCGGGTTGCTTAAGGTAATAGGACACTGAAGGACGAGGGGTACTAGGGAATTGGGACTTGGTCTTATATCAGTGCATCAGAAAGGTGCTGAAATGACAAGGTACCTATTAGAATATCTACATGTAGAATGTAGTGCTATAATTGCTTATGGCTAAAAAATATTTAAAAACACTGCAATAACATAATTATCTAGTTGGGTGAATTGGTTGACTGTGGTAGTTTTATTAATGTGTTTTTGAGTAATATTTTATTATGAAAGAAATTTTTACCATAAAAATAAATAAGCAGGAATTATGATACCTACTCTTTGCTTTTTTCATGGTCACTCCACCATCCATCTGATCCCAAGAAGAACCCCCCTCCACCCAGTGTTTCCATTCTCTCATCTAGAACAGTGAAGACTAGGTTTTTGAGACATTTATTTTTAGCACATGAATTGTACATAATGCTTTTGAGGTGTAGGTGTTAAATGGATTTTAAATATTAGAACATTCCTGGAGCATTGGTGTATCCATACTACTAGTGAGTCAGAAATATTTTTTTAAAAAAATCTACTGTCATCCATGAAATACATAGGTTTCTCATCCTGGCACAAGTTAATACTTCATTTCTTAATTTTCCAACTTGTGAATTTAGTAAGTGCACACTAAGCTCAGTTGTCCCTGTAAATTTAACCAATCAACAAATGCTCCTTAAGTGCACTTCCTCCGAACTACCATGAGGCCATGTGGGGCTGTTGGCTTCTGTGGTGACAGCAAGGTCTTTGGATGCTATTTCTGTTTGCTAAGATCTCACTCTTTCTCCACCCAGCTTGAAGCCACCCAGGTTCTACGTGAAGGGTTTGGAGGCCATTATAAGTCAGGCAACAGCTTTCTCATTGACGTGGTCAATGGGATTAGTCTGAGAAACAATGAAGCAATGGCCCTGGCTGCAACCAACAGAACGCCTGCTGCCTTGGAGTTGCTGTTTTTCAAAGCTAATCTTTTTTTTTAAGTCATTTTTACACTTAGACTTTATTACTATGTAAAAATACAAATATCAGAAGAAGCATAAATTTACTCTGAGAGGATATGACTGACTTAATCTCATGAGATATCTTGACTCCATACATTTATGTTCAGGTGTTATCAATTGAATATTTCATATTAATCAAGGAGGATATGATTTTACTGGAGGAACCAATTGGTGCTGCTGTCAGTTTTTCCTGTGTATGGTTCTATCATCTTTTTCATTTGAGGGTAGGAGAATTTCTTCAGACTCTGAGCCAAAATAAGATCTACGAAAAGGTGACATGATCTATATTCTTAATTTGAGAACCTGTTTCTAATGATCAATATCTGCATCAAAAGTGTAGTTTTTATGCTTTCACTTTAAATATAGATCAAGTAGCACTTCTCACTCGTGTATTTTCTTCATTAAGCATTTAATTTATTACACTTTTTATTTAAGGCTTGGGATGAAGAAACTATTAGTTTATAAAATAAAATAACTTTTTGACTGAGTTTGAATTCTGCTGAGAGGAGGCAGCAAATTGGAGCTGAAATTGGACAATATGGGCACTTTGGTGGATTTTAGGTGAATAATAAGGTATGCGTGTTTGTTTAAATAATCACTAGATCAATTTTCCAAAGAATAACTTGCTCCTAAAGGGATAATTATTTGTTCACTTACAGTAAAAACACAGGGGAAGCAAGGTTAAGCACTCAGTGAAAGTTTCAAATCTATACTGGTGTTAGGACAGGGTTCCTCAACCCCCAGCGTGTTAGGAACTGGACTGCACAGCAGGAGGGAGCAGCAGGCAAGTGAGTGAAGCTGAGCTCCACCCCCTGTCAGATCAGCTGCCCCATTAGATTCTCATGGGAACATGAACCCTGTTGTGAACTGTGCATGCAAGGGTTCTAGGTTGCATGCACCTTATGAGAATCTAATTCCTGATGATTGGTCACTGTCTCCCATTACCCCCAGATGGGACCTTCTAGTTGCAGGAAAACAAGCTCAAGTCTCCCACTGATTCTCCATTATGGTGATTATGTAATAATAATAGAAATAAAGTTTGCAATAAAGGTAATGTGCTTGAATCATCCTGAAACCATCTCCCACCACCCCTGCCCCCCACCCCCCCACCTGTGAAAAAAATTGTCTTCCACGAAACCAGCCCCTGGTGCAAAAAGATTGGGGACCATTGCATTAAGGCATAGATCAAAGCCACCCACAGACTGAGTTAAGGTAGGTGTTTCGTGTTCACCTTGTCCTCAGGAATTTAAGCAAGGTTACCATGCACCAAACAAATGGTACTTAAAAAAAGAATGGGACAGAAAGACACTTTTACTCGTGTCTTTCTCAATAAAAACAGCCCAGTTCCTAACACGCTGGGGGTTGAGGACCCCTGTCCAAATGCCAGCATAGATTTGAAACTTTCACTGAGTGCTTAAACTCGCTTCCCCTGTGTTTTTACATAGTTCCTCAATAAAAATAACAGTTCCTCAATATTTATTACACAATTTCTACATCCTAGACACTGTGCTAAGTGAAGGAGCTCTGGCTCATTTTGGTAATTGCCTGATACCATCTAGCATGACCCCACCTTCCTCCTTACTGCTGGTCTACAACGACCAAGTCCCAGGTTCTGGAAAATGCCTTTTGGACAAATTCAGTTTTCCTTGTTTTGAACATCTGGGGGATGTTTTTTGCACTAGCTGTCGGGGTCTTCCTGCTCTTTTTTCTAGTTAGCCATCCATCTGATCAGCCCAGGACCCTAGTGTAGCTTGTCTAAATGGTGCTCTGATAATGGCTATGTCCCAATTGTTTTGGCAGTGGGATTGTATTTTTCTGGGTGTGGTTGTTCTGCTTCTACAGGACATAATAGAACCTGTGATTCATCAGAACTCTCAGCACAATCAACTAAAAACAGATTTCCTCTAGCACTGTATACTTTTTAAAAATTTTTCTTTATTTTCAGGCGGAGTTTTGCTCTTGTTTCCCAGGCTGGAGGCCAGTGGCACAATCTCAGCTCACTGTAACCTCTACCTCATGGGTTCAAGAGATTCTCCTGCCTCAGCGTCCTCAGTAGCTGGGATTATAGGCATGCACTACCACATCCAGCTAATTTTTTAAAAAATTTTTAATAGAGATGGGGTTTCATCATGTTGGCCAGGATGGTCTCAAAGTCCTGACCCCAGGTGATCCACCTGCCTCAGCCTCCGAAAGTGCAGGGATTACAGGCATGAGTCACCGTGCCCAGCCACTCCATACTTTTTAAACAAATTAACTTGTTAAATAAATACTTGTGAAACAAATTTTAAATTAAAAAAAATTTAACTTGTTAAACTTTTTTTCTGAAACAAGCACTTTGCATTTGTTGAACAATACTTTTAGTATCAGGAAACTATGGACATGTAATGAATTTCCATAGTTTCCATAGAAATAAAGGCTTACTTCTTCAAGGGATTTCCTAGAGGAAGAGTGACAATGCCTACCTTATGCAATTTGCTTTTCAGTGAAGATCTTTGCCTTAGACTGTCCCGAGCATAAGTGGACACTAAGCAGGAAAGAATTGTAAGATTTTTTTCCTTAATCCTAGTTTTTTTTTTTTCAACCATTTGTTTGGCAGTGTTCAGAGAAATATGGCCACTCATCATTGCCAAAATGGATACTTTTTTTCTTTTTAGCAGCAAATATTTTTTGAGGATTCTCAGAAACTTTTATGGTTTTTGGTTAAATTTAAAAAAAGATTTTAACAATGAATTTTCAAGTGTTTACTCTGATCTGTGATAATTAAAAGGAACTCAAAATCTGACTATAATATATCAATTATTTATATCTGATATGTGCCTGAGATAAGAAGGAAAAGAGGGAAAAAAAGAAAATATTTTTTTACTCTTTATTAAGCCACTCCTAAGTAAGTAACTCCTGTGTGTTGGTGTGTTAGTCTGTTCTTGAACTGTTACAAAAAATACCTGAGACTGGGTAATTTATAAAGTAAAGAGATTTAATTGACTCACAGTTCCATCGGCAGTATAGGAAGCATGACTGGGGAGGCCTTGGGAAATTTTCAATCATGGTGGAAGGTGAAGGGGAATGTCCTATGTAGCTACAGCAGGATGAGGGCAGGGGAAGGTGCTACACCCTTTTAAACAACTAGATCTTGTTAAACAACCAGATCTTGTGAGCACTTACTCACTATCACGAAAGCAGCACCAAAGGGGAAATCCGTCCCCAAGATCCAATCACCTTCCACCAGGCCCCACCTCCAACACTGGGGATTACAATTCAACATGGGATTTGGGTGAGGACACATATCCAAACCATATCAGCCGGGAAAATATAATTAAAACCAAAATTTTTCTCCCAGCCCAGGAAACCTCTCCACAAAAGTAGTTTAAAGAGAAAACAGTTTTATTATTAAACAAGCATAAAACCAGAATGTGATGCACATCACAGACAATCCACTAAGAGGCTGCAAAGACAGAAAGAAATCTCATCCCCTTAAGCCAAGTATATACAACTCATTACATACACGTTTTCAAGATAAACAATAGCTATACTCAAGTAAGAGGACTCAACAGTATGAATTGTCACATTAGTTAATCCTAATTTTACCTAATAACTGGGGTGATCATATGTGTTAGTTAGTTTGCTTTATCCAGAGGAAAAACACATTTCTTCTATTCTTATGACAGGAGATAGATTTGTAACTTGGAGCAAGGCGCCTACTGAAGTTAGGCACTTACATTTCCACAAAAGCTAAAAGATAGATGCTATTTCCCTTGAGGTTTACATTTCAAAGAGAAGCATTTTAAATGTTCCAAGGAAAAGGAGGCGAGAGAAATCTGTTTCCCCATTTTCCACGGGAAGAACTGAGCAGCTTATTTTAAAATTGTATTTGTTCTTACGTGTGTAACCTTGCAGATAAATCATTATTTGGTTTCACAATTGTCTGCTAATAAAATCTACTATGTAAATGTTTATCTCTGAGTATTGAGACCATGTGCAATATTTATAACTTTAACTTTGATGAATGTAACCAGTCTACAAGCTGAGTTCCCTGGAAATTTGGAATCTCTTCCATAGCACAATCTTTCTCTGCATATTCTAAGGAAATGGAGTTGCTTTGGAAACAAAAGATCTGGCTTATGTGTTTTCTTAGGTGCTATGACCCTTGGTCATAATTCTGTGGCATGCCCAACTTTTGAGATCCTTAGTTAATTTGTGTAGAATTAATAATTCTTCTTTTGATCTTCTTCTCAATTTAGTTACTGTTAATGTAGATATTTTTGCCTCATACAATCCCCTTCTTGCTTTCATCTCCAACAATGGCTCTCAACACTAGCTCGATGTTATACCCACCAACAGACTTTCTATAAAATGGCAGTGTCCAAAGACTCCACCTTCAGAGATTCTAATTCAGTTGATTTGTGGTGGGACCCAGGCATCAATATTTTTGAAGAATTCTGTTTTGCAGCTGAAGTTCAGAACCTCTGATCCAGAACAACAGATTGGTCCAATAAGCCACTAACCAACAATAATAATTACTCTTTGTAAGCTGACCCCATGCTAATCTTTTTGGAATGCTGGGAGCTTTCACTTTACTGGACCTTTCATATAATGGCAGACACCTTATAGAGGAGACCCCATTATCTTCTACACCATCATCACCACCACCGATAACTATAAATATAAACTATACATTGGAATCCTTGGTACCTTGCACAGAGCCTAATAGGCACTAGATATATCTTTTTTTTTTTTTTTTTTTTTTTTGAGACGGAGTTTTGTTCTTTTTGCCCAGACTGGAGTGCAATGGCACGATCTCGGCTCACCGCAACTTTTGCCTCCCAGGTTCAAGCGATTCTCCTGCCTCAGCCTCCTGAGTAGCTGGGATTACAGGCATGCGCCACCACCCCGGCTAATTTTGTAATTTTAGTAGAGATGGGTTTTCTCCATGTTGGTCAGGCTGGTCTTGAACTCCCGACCTCAGGTGATCCACCTGTCTCGGCCTCCCAAAGTGCTGGGATTACAGGCGTGAGCCACTGCGCCCGGCAGGCACTAGATACATCTTTATTGAATAAATAACAACTGCCTAGTTATTGAGCAGTATGTAAGAATCAAAAAGGCAGAATATGTACTTCTTAAATGTAAAGAAGATCTCTTCTGACATTCCAATCTTAGCTCTAGGGACATAGGATCATAGTAAAATTCAAGTACATGATTATTTGCTGTTGAGAATAAGGTGTGATCATGGTAAGCTTTAGGCTTTAGAAAAGGGACAAAAACTCAAAGCCAGAGAAATTTGAATGGTAATTGATTCCTGATTATTTAAATATTTTAGTTATAAAAGATCAATAAAAAGTTTTCTGCTATAACCTATTTATCTCTTCACTGAGGAAAAAAAAACTACATCTGGATGCTTTGTAAAGTTATCTCTATGTCTTCCCATCTTGACTTGGGTGGAAGGGTAATAGAAAGAAGAAAATAGATAAAGGAGAAAAATTAAGGAAATACATCTCCTCCTTTAGGAAGGAAGGGAAAAGAAAAATAAATGAGTGAGGAAAAAAGGAAATTAATTAAGTGGACTTTTTTCCTCTAGAGAAAGGGATTAGAATAGAGCTTTTTTTTTTTTCTTTAATACAGCACAATATTGTGTTAGCCTAAAAGACACCTAAACAATATTTTGGAACTTTCTGTCTTGGCATGCACCTTGTGCCATTAGCAAATGTGCTTCCTACCCCCTCCTTCCAGCCCCCAGCAGATATTTAACCTGGATTTTACCTATGAGTGATCCAGAGAACACTAGTTTTCCCAAATATTCCACATTTTAAAAAAGAACTCCTGGGCAGGCAAGTCTGAAACACTAGGTGCTACAGTCCAATGTATACTAGCATATTAAAGGCCCAGAGAAGCCTGCAATAAAGAAATCTGGTGCACATTAACCTAGCATTCTCCCTGAAAGCAGGAACCCTAGAGTTACATAACACTAGCAGCCGTGGAGCAAGAGGTCTGTATTAGACATGCTGGGGATACATTGTTAACCCATTCCACCACATTTTCCATCCTATTACCTTAGTTTTATTATTGTGGGCTTCTATTCATTTGCGTCACAGAATACCTAAGACAGAGAGGAAAGAGGTTGAATTTAGGAAAACAAGTGGGAAAAAGAGGAAGGTGAATAAATAATAATAATAATAATAATAGTAATAATGGTAATAAAAGACCGAGAAATATCTCGAACAACCATGGTGTTAAAGTGGAAGCCCAACCGAGGTATATTACAGCTAATCGAGGACTTTTCACACGTAACATCTGATTAAGGGAGAAGGGAAGAGAAAATGAGGGACCAGGCTGCCTGGGTCACTGCATTTGTGATGACAGGATTCCTACTCTATGCAAAAACAGACGTGATCTAGTCTTCAGACACTCAGCCTGTTCAAAAGAATTGTGATGAAGGTGAGCTGAGCTTAACATAAGCATTTTTCAAGAAAAGTCAATACAGAGAAAGAAATGTCACATTCTTTATGGTGATTTTAGAAAAACTTCTCTGATTCTTCTCTGGGACATAGTTATGACCCATATTACATTTAAAGAAAAATCTTGTTTGGCTAATATTATCTCTCAACGACCTCGTTATCTAGTGAAAAAATGATCATAACCAAAACCCAACTAACTATAACCTTGCAATAGCTAGAGAAACTTTCTTCATTATACCACACTTACAAAACCAAATGCCAACAAAAGAAGCTGACAGGAAGGATTTACAAGATGTGCAAAAATTCCTGCAGCATGAGTTTGAGTTCCAAAGTGCTTTCATTTTGAGCACCTAATTTGGTATAGACTGGGCAGTCATGATTATCTCATTTTGCAGATGAAGAAGGTCAAATGGTTTGTCCAAGATCACATCGCTATGATAGCTTTCTTCCAACTCCAAATTTTATTCTTGTTCCAATACATATGCAGTTTACTTTACTATGCCCTTGACTTCTATGGTAAATTCATACTTAAAATTCAAAGAAAATGATCAGTTAAAAGCTAAAAGCTAATGATTATTGAGAACTTGCCTTGTTCCAGGCCCTGTTTTAACTTCTTTACACCATCATAGTTAATCCTAACGCTATTCCTAGGGAGAAGGCACTATCATGATTCTCATTTTACTGATGAGGAAGAAAGGCTGGCAGGGGTTGGTGGGTCTGGAACTAAGACTCAAGTCTGTTTGGTGTGGGAGCCTACGCTTTGCCACATTGTTGTTTGTCTTCATTATCTATTGCTCTTGTAAAAAATTACCACAAACTCAGTGCTTAAAACAATGCAAATGTATTATCTTATAGTTCTGGAGGTCAAAAATCCAACACGAGTATCACTGGGCTAAAATCAAGGTGTAAGGAGGGCTGCATTCCTTCTGCAGGCTCTAGGGAAGAATCCACTTCTTTGCCTTTTCTGTTTTTTTTAAGGCCAGTCACATTCCTTGGCTCCTGGCCCCCTTCCATCTTCAAAGCCTGCAACGTTTACCAGGTTTCATGTCACTGTCTCTGTTGGGTCTCTCTGATGTCCCCTTATAATGACCTTTGTAGTTATATCGAGCACACTTGATCCAGGCTAATCTCCCTGTTTTAAGGTCTGCTAATTAGCAATGTTAATTCCATCTACAACTTTAATTTCCCTTGGCCAGGTAACCTGACATATTCACAGGTTACAGGGATTAGGACATGGACATCTTTGGTAGTTAGGAAGGGTGGGGGCATCGCTCCGCCTACCACACTGTTCTTTCTCTTTTTATAGAAGACAAGATTTAGAATGCAGTACTATATCCACTTAGGGAGAAAGTGTTACCCGAATATTTTAGAAAGACTTTAAAAAATAGATCTGTAAACAAAAATGACTTGGTTGAAAATGAAACAAGAAAATATGATTTTAATTAAACAACCTGGGTTTGCAGCACTGTGCGGTTTACAAAGTGTTTTCACACACATCTGATCCTCGTAGATAACCTTTGCAGTAACTAGGAAAGATCTGACAGTTAACTAACCCCCTCCCGCCCTCCTTTTCTTGCTTTCTTTTTCTTTTTCTTTTTTTTTTCCTCCTTTGGTTCACAAATGTTTTTCCTAAAATAAATCATGCTGTGCAGGCCTAGTAAAAATTATAATTTTAACCTAAAATAAATATATTAAAATTTTCCACAGCTTTCTATTACTTTTTGGTTTAGTTTTCAAGGAACTCTGTCTGTGGGAGGAATTCTAAGTATCATTTGCAGATGGCAGTTTCTTGATCTGGTTTAATCACGTCAATGAGAGGAAAATGAGAAGAAGGTATTGTTGGGAGAAGTAAGAATGAAGTTGCTAAAAAGGGGGCACCTATTCATTTGAGAAAACCATATTGAGCACTTACTATAGGCCAGGTACTGTTCTGGGATCTAGGAATATAGTAATGAATAAAACAGTCAAGAGTCCCTGTCTAGGGAGCATAGGCATCAATTTCTAGAAGAAGAGCTTGATAATGGACAAATTAACAAGTGTGTATTTATATATATACATATAATATTTAGCAATGATAGGTGTTGGGAATTCTGGTGGCAGAATTGTTATTTAATATGGGATGGCCAGAAAAGACCTCCCTGGCAAAGTACCATGTGAACAGAGACCTGAAGAAAATAAAAGATACAACCATGTGTTTATGTGGGGAAGAGTGTTTCAGACACAGGGAGTAGCCAGCCCAAAGACCCTTAGGTGAGAATGTGTTTACAATATTGGAAGAAGAGCAAATAAAATGGAGCAGAGGAAGCAAACTGGAGAGAAATAGGAGATGAGTTCAGAGATGTGATGCGGACCAAACCATAAGCAAACATTTGAGGAATTTGGTTTTTAATCTAAGTGTGATAAGGATCCACTGGAGGATTTGGGAGCAGAGGCGTGATGTGATCTGACTTTAGTTTTGAAAGGATTGCTCTGCCTGTTGAGGATGGGGAAGGAAACAAGGGATGGGGAAGAGAGACCAGTGAAGAGGATATTAAAATATCCTACCTGATGGTAGCAGCCGAGGTGGAGAAGGGGTCAGATTGTGAGTACATTTTGAAGGTCTACCTGTGAAGATGACTGATGAAGGGGAAATCGGGTATGAGAGAAAAGGAAGGTTCATATATAACATCAAGATTTTTAACCTGAGCAGCTGAAAGACTGGAGTTGATATTTACATAGATGAGTAAGACTGGGGACAGAGTAAGTTCAAAGAAGCAAATGAGGATGATATCTTTGGACATGTTAGGATTGAGTGGCCTATTGGGCACTTGAGTATCAGTATAAAAAAGAGAGTTGGATATGCAAGTTTGGACTTCAAAACTGGAAATACAAGTTGGGAGTCATCAAAAGATTGGTTCTTGGTGTGCATTGGTATTTAGACATTGGAGAACAGAGGAAAAGATCAGCTGAGGAGGGACCAGTGGAGACAGGAAGTCAAGTGAAGAAAGTACTTCCAGAAACAGAGAATGAAAATGCAACTGGTAGGGGGAAAAACATAGGGCTGAAAATGAACCATTGAATTTTTAATATAGAGATTTTGATAACTTTGACAAGAGTTTTTGCAGCACGTGGCATGGTGAAGATGAAACTGATTGGGGTAAGCTCAAGAGTGATGTGGGGGAGGAAGTAAAGACAGCAAGTATAGACATCTTTTAGGAATGATTTCTATCAAGGAGGCAATACAATGGTATAGTAATGGACAACATCATATTTCAAGGGAAATCTTTACTAAAAATGGGAGGCTGATAGGAAAGAATGAATAGAGAGGAGAAACTGATGATGCAGGTGGAGGACAGTTGAGCAGGTGAGAGTGCACAGAGGGGCAGCCCAGGGAAGCACTGACCATCCCTAGGACCATGGAAAGCGACCAGAGGGAAGGCATAGGATGCCAGCACAGAGGCAGGTAGATTGGTGGATATGGTAGGGGCATGTGGTACTTCTGAGAACTTCTGATAACTAAGTGAAATAAGATTTAAGGTCATCAGCTGACAATGAAAAGAGGAAATGGGATGTGGGGTGTTTAAGTAAAGAAAAGCTATCATGTAAGGGAGTAGGAAAGTGAGTACACTAGGAAAAATGTGATTTCCGCTAGCATGGCTGGTTAGATTTCAGCATGAGTCTGTTTTTCTTTAGCTTTTCCTGGTAAAGGAGGTTAAAAATCAATCGTAATAACTGGTGCTCTAACATTTTTAAATTTTCAAAAATCCCTCTCTCTGGATCCTGATAAAATATTATGAGGGAAGTCTTTAATGTGGACCAATTTCTAGGGGTGTTTGCATTTTCCACAGTAGGAGAAAGTCTTACCTAATACCTGGTAACTTGATCGTGGAATTTCAGACTTTGGAAATAAGGTGGTTGGGGAAATATTTTTGGGGAGTGGGTCCAATTCCTGTTCCTGAAATACCAGCATATTGTTATCAAATGGTACACAAATTTGGAGCTTTACAGAAAAGCAGTTATAATTTCTGATATTTTTGATAGAGGCTATTAGTTAATGGTAGCGTGAGCATGCCACTCAACTGCTCTAGAAACAAAATAATAGGAACAAGGAAAGGTTTAAGGGAGTTGGATGATGGTAAATCTTTGTTACTGTCTCGTGGTTGCCTTTTAAAGCTGTGATTCTTTCCCAGGGTTTCTCACCAAAGAAAATGATAAACATCTCAATGATTCCCAATATTTTCTCTTTGTAGTCCTTTGGCTCATGATTAGGATGCCAAACTTCTAACACCTTTGTAAAATGAGAATATAGTGGTATCCTCATAGCACAGGACACTAATTCTGGTCACTGCTTCCATTTAATAAAGACAAGGAGATGTCTTTCTCTCTCTTAAATGGCAGAGCTAACCTTATAATCTGTCATAGCTTTGCTAAAGCAAGAGAAATCTGAAAAAATCTTCTGACACATTTTTCAAGACTTCTGGAAAAATAGTATATAAAGAAGCAAGAGAGGCTGACATAAAATGAAGACAGCTTACTGTTCTGTCTTTTGCCTTAATTGGATATGCTGTTTTATAAGAAGCTCTATTTTATTTTCATGTACTGCAAGGAATAGCAGCATAGTTTGATTAAACTAGAAAGATCTTCATTGGTGCTTTAACACAGTTATTCTATGTTAGAGCTCATGATGTGGACATAGAAGTCCAGAGAGGTTGAGGGGCATGATAGTGTTTTCTGATCCAGGCTACAGTGGGAGTCTTGGATCCTGACTGGACTGTTCCCAAACAGAAACCTAAAGGTAAATAGCATAAAATATAATGCAACACAAAGCGACATTCATTGTTTTTAACATTTATAATTTATTGGTTTTTCATCACTGAGTCATTATCTCATTTCTTATTTATTTATCCATCTACCCTATTAAACAAACATTTATTAAGTATCTACATGGTACTTAGACTTCATGCTAGATGCTGAGGATACAGAGGTTAGTCAGAGATAGTCCTTACTCTCATGTAGCACACAATCTAATCTTCCAAGGTAGCCAACCGTACTGGGATGAATCATGTCCCTGCCAAAGTTCACAACAACTCAGAATCTCAAAGTGTGACCTTATTTGCAAATAAAGTTTTGCAGATATAATCAAGTCAATGTAAAGTCAAACTGCATTAGGGTGGGTCCTAATCCAATGGCTGGTGTCCTCAAAAGAAGAGGAAAATTTGGACACAGATACATACAGAAGGAAGGTGGTTATGTGACGTCCAAGCAGAGATTGGAGTTAAGCTCCACAGACCTGTTGCCAAGGATTGCTGACAACGACCACTAGCTAGGCAGAGGCAAAGAAGGATGATCCTCTAGGGCCTTCAGAGAGAGAGAGTGGCACTTCCTACACCTTGATTTCAGATTTCCAGCCTCCAGAGCTGCAAGACAGTAATTTCTGTTGTTTTAAACTACTTAGTTTGTTGTGGTCATTTGCTATGGCAGCCTTAGCAAACTAATATAGATACTTACATTTTGATACATTTACACTGATCTCCAAACATCTTCTTCCTTCCCTTCTTTCGTGAAATCATTCCATTTAAATAGAAAAACTTGCAAACAAGTGCTTTGTTACAAGTTGATTTGAGATGCTCTATGGAGACCCATCCTCTTTTTTCCACTCATCTTCATCAGTACTTTTGTCTTCATTCAGAGTGGATGCTTTTTTTTTCTTTCTTTCTGTTTTTTTTTTTTTTTTTTTTTTAAGTACATCTATTTGACAGTTTGCTTTCATAGTGAAAGTATTTTTGTGGTGGAAATAAAGGCTGTTAGTAGAAGACTTACTAGAAGCTAAAGGCTTTTTTTCTTTTTTTTCCAAACAGCATGTGAATGGTTTCAAATTCTTTCCCGAATTTCAAATAACTTTTTGTGAGAAGCAAAGATGGAAGGAAAATGATATCATGGCTTCTTAAAATTAAATGAAATTTCTACTTGGCCACGTCTTAATAAACAGAAGCCAGCTAAGCCATATTTCTTTTATCTGCACAAAATGAATGGCATTTCAATCAATAGATCCAACAGCAAAGAGCAAGCCATGGTACTTACAGCTGCCAATGTCAAATATAGTAAGTACTCAAGAATACATTGGCAGGGACAAGTTTTGTGCAAATGCTGTTTCGTGAAAAGCAAATTCTCATAGTAATTTTTGGTGACCATGGAGATCATGTTCTAAATTAACATTGTACGATTATTGATTTCGAGGTAGGAAATGCACTTATTCCAAAAGCTCACTACCTAGTAACCACTGAGGCAGAGTCACCCAATCAGAAATGATCTTTCTCATAGAGCTATGGAAGTCAAATTGTATGTACAATGTGTGTGTGTATGTGTGTGTGTGTGTGTGCATGTTCAAAAATGGCCATGAATATTCTGTTACATGCAGGTATATTACTTTTCAAACCTGTTCAAAACTAGATTGTTTTATAAAAATAAGAAAAAGCATTAAAAGATCTGTTAGGTGCTTGGGAAATGGAAAAAGTATAAATTACTTGCATAGGTTAGATAATTTTTATGTTTTCTTCAGGGACAAACCTTCATTCAACTTGTCTTTCCTACTTCCTCTCTTCTATTGTACACATACTCTTTTTTTTTTCTCTCTCTTCTCTCGAGACTAACCAGGTATAACATCTCAGAACTGAAATATACAGAACTATATGGCCAACACAACCTCGTTTCATGTGGTATTTCTTTTAGAATACTTCTTTCTGTGAAAGTTTCCTGAGATAATGATACTCAAAATTAATCAGAAAATCTCAACTTGATGTAAAACAAAATGTAACTGGTTTTCCCTGAGGTGAATGATTTCATGAGGTACAGCCATTGTGAGGTGCCAAGTCTAAGTTTACTTGTTTAACTCATGGAATTAAATATTAACCACAAGAAAATAATGTTCTTCAATGATGATAAATGTTTGTGCATCTACTTTAAGATTCTTCTAATTTTTCTCTTAGATTTTAATGTAGTGGAAAAAATTTGATGTCACTGTAAAAAAGTGGAGTTTTTTTTTGTTTTGGAGATCACAGGGACACGTATCTTAAAAAATATGTTATAATAGACTACCACATGTAAGCCCTGGTCATTTTTTAACCAAATTTTTTTTTGAATATTTGATAAAACATAAGAATAAACTGAGCTTCCATAGTATAACTATGAGGGTAAAATACTAAAAGATCTTGACCTCCTTTACATAGTACACTCATAGAATTCTTATTGATGTCTGGTTAGTTTTGATCATATCTCAGAAAAGAAAATGGCTACTCACTAGAAAATAATTTAATTCTACCCTAATGCTTTGCAGAGGAATAGTTATGTCAACCACATGTGTAACTATATTCCAAACCCCTAGGAATTGGTCATAAATTTCTCAAAAGTTTATTTTTTAATCTGTTTAGATAACCTTAGCACACCGTTCATCATGTTTAATGTAAAAATCTCTTAGTTACCTGTTGAGTGCCTACATGAATGGTGAAACGCTTGGAGAATTTGGGCTGACAATTTTAGCTATTAGTTATTAAGCTGGTTACGTTTATAACCACTGAAGTAACCACTGAATTAATTCTTTTTTTTTTTTTTTTGAGATGGAGTCTCACTCTGCCGCCCAGGCTGGAGTGCAGTGGTGCCCTCTCGGCTCACTGCAGGCTCCGCCTCCCGGGTTCATGCCATTCTCCTGCTTCACCCTCCGGAGTAGCTGGGACTGCAGACGCCCGCCACCACGTCCGGCTAATTTTTTGTAGTTTTCAGTAGAGACGGGTTTCACCGTGTTAGCCAGGATGGTCTTGATTTCCTGACGTCATGATCCGCCCGCCTCCGCCTCCGCCTCCGCCTCCCAAAGTGCTGGGATTACAGGAGAGAGGCACCGTGTCCAGCCTGAATTCTTTACTCAATTTCTATCTTCTGTTTTAGGCACACTACAATTCGAGATGTTCTATTTAGTTTAAATAATATATCTCTATAAATACATAACTGGAAACACAAGAATATATATAACTTGAGGTTAAGATCCTTAGCTGACATTAGTAATGTGTTCCATAACTCATCCATTAACAAATATTTATTTGTTATTGGCAAATATAGAGGACCAGGCATTGAGAATTTAGTAGTTAAAAAAAAATATTCCTGCCTTTGTGTAGTGCACATTTCATGATGACTTTAATCGCATTATAAACTAAATATTTAGTGAAAGGTGTATATAAGTTTGAGCAATGTAACTAGACTTCTTATTGAAGTGAAATTTATATATAGTGCAATGTAATGTACAGATAGGAAGTGAACATTTCAGTGAGTTTTGATAAATATATACACCTGTGTTAAGCACAACTGTTGTCAAACTACGGGACATTTCCAGAATTTTTCCTTGTGCACTTTACCACTGAGTTTATACCTCACAGGAGAGATTACCGTTCTAATTTCTATCGCCACAGATTGCTTTGGCTTGTTCTAACACTTCATATAAATGAAATTATAGAGTACACATTCTTTCATGTCTTGCTTCTTTCACTCAGCATGAGGTTTTTGAGATTCATTCATGTTATATCAGTAGTTCATTCCTTTTTACTGCTGAGCGTTATTTCATTGTATGAATATATCACAATTTGTTTATCCATTCAAATGTTGATGGACATTCGGGTTGTTTCCAGTTTTTGGTTCTTATGAATAAAGCTGCTATAAACAATCTGGTATAATTTTTTTTCCATACAAGTCTGTTGTCAGATATATGCACTGTGAATCTTTTCTCCCAGACTGTAGCTTGCATTTTCATTTCTTAACCATGTCTTTTGATGATGAGCAGAAGTTTCTCATTTTGATGAAGTCAATTGTCAATTTTTTTTTTTTATGATCAGTGCTTTTTGTCTCATCTTTATGAAAGCTTTGCCTCCTTGAACCACAAAGGCATTCTGTTTTCCTCTAGATTTAGAGTTTCAGCTTTTGTTTTTAGGTCTATAAGCCAGTTTGAGTTAATATTTCTGTGAAGTGGAAGTTAAACTTAATTTCTTCCCCATCTAATTACTGCATCATTTTTGGAAGCAATTATTCTTTTCTCATTGAATTGCTGTGGGACATCTGTAAAAAATCCACATACTTGATCATATGTTTCCAGACTCTCTATTCTGTTTCACTGATCTTTTAAAAAATTTTATGCAATACCATACTTTTCATAGTAAACATTGAAATCAGGCAGTGTGAGTTGAAATTTTTTCTTCTTTTTTTTTCAATAATGTTTTGGCTATTATAGGATATTTTCACATAGATTTAAGAAACAACTTTGTGGTATCTACTTTAAAAAGCTCACTGGAAGTTTTATTGAAATCGTGTTGATCAAATTAAGGAGAATTGACATTGTAATAATATTTAGTCTTCCAACCCATAAACATGGTATATCTCTTGGTTTATGTAGGTCTTCTTTTATTTCTGTCAGAAATGATGTATACTTTTAGATATCTTTTGGTAAATTTATTCCTATTTTCTATTTCTTGGTGCTATTTTAAATGGAATGAATCAGTTTACATTTCACTTGTCAAGTATTTGCTGTTGATACATGAAAATTTAATTAACTTTGCATATTAACCTTGTATCCTTTGAACTTGGTCAATGTACTTACTAGCTTTGTTTTATAAATCCCTTAGGATTTTCTCTGTAAAGATGATATTGTCTGCAAATAAAGACAGTTATAACTAAATTTTCAAAATCTTATTAGGAACTAAAATGTTATTGAGGTACAAAAAATTAATGATGTAGTTATAAAAATGAGCCACTAAGCCTTCACCATTTCAAGGTTATGTGATGAATCTGAGACAGAGTTTATTTATATCCTTATTTACCTACATAAATTGAGTACTATCCATTAAAAATACAATGTATGGCCAGGTGTGATGGCTCACATCTGTACTTCCAGCAGTTTGGGAGGTCAAGGTGGGAGGATTGCTTGAGGTCAGGAGTTTGAGATCAGCCTGGGCAACATAGTAAGACCCCCATCTATACAAAAAATTTAAAAAATAGCTAGCCATGGCAACATACACCTGTAGTCCCTGCAACTTGGAGACTGAGGCAGGAGAATAGTTTGAGCCCAGGAGTTCAAGGTTACCATGAGCTATGATCATAGCACTGCACTCCAGCCTGGGTGACAGTGAGGCCCTGTCTCTAAAAACAGAAGAAAAACTACAGTATGAACCATATATGGAATTAAAAATTTTCTAGTAGCCACATTTTAAAAAGTAAACAGAAATGAGTATCATTTACATTGGTATTGTATTTAACTCAAGATATCCGCAATTATCATTTCAACATATAACCAGATGCAAATTATTAACGAAGTATTTTATGGTCTCAGTTTTGGTACTCAGTCTTTGAAATTCAGCATGGCTTTCATATTGTACAATATAGATCTAGAGGATAAAAAATATATAGAAACAAAGAACTTGTAGTTAAATGACTCTATATTTTGTCTTTCTACAAATGCACAGAACCTGATAAAATAACTTTAAAATTTTAGTTTCTTAAGGCACATGTTGTGATATTGTGGACACTTTTCGTTGTTAAGTACTATTTTAGGAAGACAATTATGGTAATTAAGAGGCCAAACTCTAAAGCTACACTAATTGTTTTTCTATGTTTCCTCCATTACTTACTATTTGAGCTTGGACAAGTTACTTATTCCCTCTTTGCATTCATTTCGAAAATGTTACTTCATCTCTAAAATGGGGACAATAATATTACTTATCACATAGAACTTCTGAGAGTTAAATAAGCTAAAACTTAGAGAAGTTAAAAGAGATCAAACAGTGCCAGTTTGCACTGGCACATAGTAAGCAGTCAAGAAATATTAGCTATATTGAGTATTCACAGTGTGTGTGTGTAAACACCTTGTGTATGAGCTGGGTGACAAATGAAACCAGTGGAAAGATGTGTTCACTTATGTCCCTTTTGGTTGGTCTTACGGTTAAACTAAGCTGCATATATCAGATTGATATATTAAAGTGGAATAATTAGGAACATGACACTTAAGAAGAATGTGTCTGTGGAACCGACCAAAGAAGCAGCTGCCTAGTCTGGTCAGCCAGAAGAGGTTCCATCTAGGGATCTCAAAATCACTCCAAATGGACTTTTCAGACATTTTCTATGGATACATTTGCTCTAATTTCTATTTCTGGTCCCTAGCTGCTAGTAACCTCTGCTGCCTCTATTGACATCTGGCAGCTCTCTGGTTCAGTAACTTAAGTCAAATTACCTTTTTCTTTTTGTTTTAATAACTATTCCCTCATAGCCTCCTCTCTTGAAGCCAGAGACAGGACAGAATTTAAAAAAAGAAGCCCCTCTGAGACGAAGTCTTAGATTTTTGAAAGAATCTATTTTGGACTCACTTTAAAATCCATTCATTTTGATAAATATAATCTAGCATGTGTCTGGAGCCAGACCAGTAAATTTGTGAAGATTCTCAGCTTCATCTCAGTACTCTCAGAGAGACAATAATTCTGTACTTCGGCAGCATAATGAGATTTATTTGCACAACTTCCATGAGTGTATCTATAGAATGTTCTTGTGGGGGAGAAGGGTTATTCAAGTGCTATCATCTGACTTTCCTGCTTTCAGTAAATGTTTGCTATTTGAGATATTTTTCTATGTATGTGTCTCTTAGAGTTTCTTTGCTTTGTGATGTGTTCTCCTCTTGGGAGGCTGGCAGTGTAAGTGGTTGACAAAAAAAAAGCTAATAAATCTGAGGTTAATAGGGCTCTAGACAGCAAAGTACATAGAATAAGGAGTCTCAATAGCTGCGGAGTATTGGTGAAGAAGGAGCTGTCAACAGAAAGCCTGATTGTTGTGAAGGGCAGGACAAAGCTCAGAAAAATTCCAGATCAGTTTTCAATGTGCTGAAGTAACGCCTCACATCAGCATATATTTCTCCCATGGGATGTAAAGTTGGAGCAAAAGGAGTCAAACAAAGATAAACTCTCTGTGTGATTTCAGACATCTTAGCTTGGATTTTAAGGTAGTATATGTATGTGGGATACCTTGAGAGGGCAAAATATACAGAAATGAAGAGTGTTCAGACTCAGGTGAACAATACACTTTAAACGTTGTGTAAAGAACTAGTGTATTAGTTGGGGTTCTCTCAGAGTGACAGAACTAATAGGATAGTGTATACATATAAAGGGGAGTTTATTAAGTATTGACTTAATGTTCACAAGGTCCCACAATAGGCTGCCTACAAGCTGAGGAGCAAGGAGAGCCAGTCCAAGTCCCCAAACAGAAGAACTTGGAGTCTGATGTTTGAGGGCAGGTAGCATCCAGCATGGGAGAAAGATGTAGACTGGGAGGCTAGGCCCCTCTCTCCTTTTCACGTTTTTCTGCATGCTTTATATTCACTGGAAACTGATTAGATTGTGCCACCAGATTAAGGGTGGATCTGCCTTCCATAGCCCAATGACCCAAATGTTAATCTCTTTTGGCAACAGCCATACAAACATACCCAGGATTAATACTTTGTATCCCTCAGTCCAATCAAGTTGACACTCAGTATTAACCAAGGCAACTAGCATGGTGAAACCTGCATTTTGTAAGAGTTTACCATCTGTGTTGCTTTTGAGGCTTCATAATTTAGTTTCACTCTGTACCTGCAGGGAAATTAGGTACATTTAGATATTGACTGCTCGTGGTTGCACAGGCCGGGTGAACCTGCCCATTCAGCTGGATCTTCCGGCAGGAACTTGGCTGAATGTGCAGACAGTGACTGCTGACATTTGACTGTCATGGTGGCCACCTCAATATTGCTTCAGTCACTTCCTCAGGCAGCATGAGGGAAATGTGTTACTGTGGCGGTAGATGTGACTTGCTAGTGGGAAGAGGGTTTCTTTTCTTTAAAATCTGAGCATAGAATCTGTGATGGGGATAAAGAAAAGATCTCACAGCTTCTAATATGGATTATGTAAGAACAGTAAGTGGTTGAAACATTGTATATCTGAGGAGTGGAATCAGGAAAGAGCGCCTACAGTGTACCTCTGACATAGGGGCATACTTCCTGAAGAAGTTAGCTATCTCCCACTTATAACACAGGTGTTGGTTTCCCTTAAACTCAAGAAAACTACCTCTTCAAACATATACATTTCTCATATTGAAGAAAGAAAAGCATCCCATTTAAAGATTACATGTCAAGAATTGGAGTAAACCAAGGCTTCCATATAAATTGTAAGTCTCTCAACGTTTATTGAGTAGGCAATTTATGCCAAGTTTATTTCTAGATACAAGGTGGAAGCAGGGAAGGGTTCTAAACAAGCAGGGACCAAATCCTGCAGTGATCTCCTCCAGCAACAACTCCTGGTCTACTGGGTGTCCAGCTTTGTACAAGGCTCTGGATGGGGAAGAACAGATGGGTAGACCTTACGGAATCCGTGGGGGTGACTGACCAGTCCACATACACCTTCTCTGGAGACTGCCATCTCGCTCCGAGAGAGCGAGGGAAGAAAGGGAAGTATCACTGACAGAATAAGTGAGCACGCTTAGCCCCCGATAGCACTTCACCTTCTGCAGCCTGGCAGCACTGCTTGCCATTGGAGTCATTGGATTACAATTCTTTTCTAAGAATCAACTTTCCTTTTTGGCTTATACTAGTTTGAATGTTATCTTTATTTATTTCTTTTTTTTGAGATGGAGTCTTGCTGTGTTGCCCAAGCTGGAATGTAATGACATGATCTCTGCCTTCCAGGTTCAAGCAATTCTCGTGCCTCAGCCTCCGAAGTAGCTGGGATTACACGGGTGTGCCACCATGCCCAGCTAATTTTTGTGTTTTTAGTAGAGACGAGGTTTCACCATGTTGGCCAGGCTGGTCTCACGCTCCTGACCTGAATGGCCGCCTCGACCTCCCAAAGTGCTGGGATTACAGGCACGAGCCACTGCGCCCAGCCTGGATATCTGTTATCTTTTGATGGAAGTCAGACATTTATTATTAAACAAAGGAAAAATGAATAAGTATAAAATTGAAATAGAAATAATCCTTTCTACTCTAATTTCCATCTTCTTGCTATACATGCGCGCGCGCGCGTGTGTGTGTGTGTGTGTGTGTGTGTTTCTTTTTCTGAGCTGCTCAGGGTACCCCTTCTCTTTTCTTTACCCTTTTTCTCTTTTTAATTTTCCTTGATTTCCAGGCCCTCATAATGATGTCCATGTAAATGAGTCCTTATTTTTGTCTTTCATTTCTGTCTTTTTTTAAATATACTTTAAGTTCTAGGGTACATGTGGACAACGTGCAGGTTTGATACATAGGTATACATGTGCTATGTTGGTTTGCTGCACCCATCGACTCACCATTTACATTAGGTATTCCCCCTAACGCTATTCCTCCCCCAGTCCCCCAGTCCCCAACAGGCCCTGGTGTGTCATTTCTGTCTTTTATGGACATTATGATGTGGTAAAATTGGACTATTCAGTGATATGACAGAAATCTATTTTACACATTAGTGTATTTGTTATTACTAAACAAACATAGCATTTATATAAACCACAGCCTTTGTCTATCTCAATCTCTGCATGTCCAAGTCCTACCTATTTGAGTCAGCTTAAATGCTGCATCTTCAACATGTCTTTCTTATTCCTCTTCCTTACTTCATCCTTCTCCTCCTCCTCCCTTTCAAAACTATCTACCATGGCAAATAATGTCTCTCCTTGAATTTCCCACACTATTCTAAGTGTTTTATGTGTGATAACTCATTTAATACTAACCATACCCTATCATGTACATAACCTTGTCATCACCACTATTTGACAGATGAGGAAATTAAACAGCAAGAGTCATAAAACTTTCCAAAGTTCATGCTATTAGTAAATAACAGATCCAGGGTTCACACCTAGATGTTCTGGTTCAAGGGTCCAGGTTTTTAACCTTATTCTATAATGCCTAACTATCTCCAGGGCCTTATGCCTAGTAGTGTTGATGAACACTGCCTTTCCTGCTACTCGCTAATCGTCTTGAGTGTAGAGCAGCTGTCTGACTTTCTTTGTCTCCCACACATTGCTTAGCAGGGTGCCTTGTACATTCCAGAAACTCAATAAATATTGGGCGAAGGATTGATTCTCTTATTTGTTACCGTATCACTTTCTGTGGTTTGGTTGTCCCTAAATTTAACCAAACAACATATTAGTTGTTGGTCAATATGTTGATTTATCCAAAGCCTTATTAAGAATAGAGTAAACCATCTCCTTTGCATCTTTCATGCCACCTCTCACCTCCTCCGGCTGAAGAAGAAAATGGAATTGGTTTGACATGACAAATTTTGTGGGCTGCTTCCAAACAAGTTAATAACCTCCAGGATTTTACAAATTGATCTTTTTCTTAATGAATTGCCCCAGAAACTTTCAGTTTTGAGAGTTGGACTAACTGCTCCATAATTCATGAGCTAGTACTGATGCTCTTCTTATAGTGTAGGATGAACTGATTAATTTTTTGGACATTTTGGAAAATCTGATATGGATGACTAAGTCCCTGGCCTGTTTTAAATCTTATTTCTTAAGTCCTCTGGTAGGAATTATATTATGTCTCTGACAATAGTAGCCTTTGTAATGAGAACTGAAACAAAACAGGCATTAAACATGTCTGTGTTAGCCAAGGGCTTCATGTGATTTTTTTTAAAAGGATCAAATCATATTCTGAAGACTCAGACCTAATGGAGAGAGGTATTTTATATTTAATGATCATGTATTGATAACAAATAAAGATTTATTTGCCCTATGGCAAAAGATTTAGCTATGGCATGCCTTTCCTGCTCTCAGAATCACTGTACAGAATCACTGTTTTTTGCCCCTATTCATTGCCCATTTTTGAAATTCAACCCCAACTCTTGATATTTAAGCAAGTTCATGTTCATTTGTGAGCTGTTTGCACAGCAAAATTTAAACAAATCTTTAATGCACATTTGTCAAGAAAATGGCATTAAAAGTAATTGTGGAGCCCAAACTCTCTCTGCTGATGATGATTAAAGTAGAATCGTGTTCTATTTAAGAGGTCCCGAGACTGATTATGGGGCTTGGGATACTGTAGAGAGGATAGTGGTGGTGGCTGCAAGCAATACGCAGAGCCTCACACCAAGTGAATGGTCAAAATGTTAATGGATGGTAATTCTGACAGTTATGATTCACTAATATGAATGGCCTTTGGGAAAAGTAGCTGTCTTGGACATTTGGATCATGTCTTTGTTTGGGCTGCTATAATAAACTACCACAGACTGGGTGGTAATAAACAACAGAAATTTATTTCTCACAGTTCCAGAGGCTGGGAAGTTCAAGATCAAGGCACTGGCAGATTTGCTGTCTGGTGAGGACCCATTCCTGATTCATAGACAGCTGTCTTCTTGCTGTCACCTCAGGTGGCAAAAGGAAGGAGAGAACACTCTAGGGCAACTTTTAAAAGGGCACTCATTCCATTCATAAAGGTTCTGCCCTCATAACCTAATCCACGTCTACAATCGCCACCTCCAAATACCATCACGTTCAGGTTAGGCTTCAACATTTGAATGTAGGGGGAACATAAGCATTCAATCTATAGCAGCTTGGAATGCTGGTGTGTTTTTGTTTCATTGGTTTTAAATTTGTTCATAGAATTTGAAAAGTTATTTCACTAGTAAAAAAAAAAAAGTCCATGGAAGCAAAAATTTCCTCTAGTCATGAAAAACTGTAATTTTTTACACAAGTCTCAGATCTCATATTTATAAAAGGAGAATCTTGTCATGCAAGGTGTCTTTGAATAGCCTGCTGGGTGGATTTGAGAACTGCAGTATATTATAGGGTGAGGAAAAGAGTAAAACACACAAAGAGAAAAATAGACACAGAGTCTATCTTTAAGGACTTATATCCTAGTTGGTTTTTAAATGTTGAAAAGTAATGAACATATATAGCAGAAACACAAATGCGTCTACAATGAATTACAACTCTAGAAAAGTATCATGATGTCATAATGTTTGGCTTGAAGTGGAAGGAATTTTGTAAGTAGAAGCTATGATCATTTTGCTATCGAGGGATGGCAGGGGGATGACAAATCAAGGCCACAGCTACTACAGATATGATAAAGTAAGAGTCCATCTTTTGAGTCTTGTCCAAAAACCTGAGTTCAAGACCAGGTTCTTCCACATATTGGTTCTGGGATTGTGGGAGGTTTGTTTAAGCTCTGGGCCTGTTTTCTCATATGTAAGATGAGGAAGTCCAATTATTTGTCCCCCGAGGTGCCTCCTAGTTTTAATATTCTTTAACTCTACAAACTGATGGGACTGCCTGAAGGCCCACAGTTTCAGTGGTTTGATGAATCTGACCACGTGGTTGGCTTACCAGATTCTGTTGGTTGGTTCTGGCGACCATGGTGCTAAGCAGGAATGTAGGTGAGGCAGGGAAAGGAAGGACTTTCTCTATATTTCTTTGTCATTGGAGCTGATCTCCATCTCTACCTCAGTCTTTGCAAACCAATTATGAATGTAGAGTTTCTGAAGCAAGGCTATAGCTATTCATGGGACTGCATCCACCTTAGGTAACAAAGAAGGAAACAAGGCTAGAGTATTCTGGCACCTTTTTGCCATAGAGTCAATGTAGTGTGGTAGGTAAAGCATTGACTGGCTCAGTGAGTTAGATAAGTTGCTTACCCTCTTTGAGCCACATTTTCCTCATTGGTAAAACTTGCCTAATAATAGCATCTATATCACAGAGTAGGCTTAAGGATTTAAGAAAATAATCTGAAAAATGGTATTAATTGAGTGGTACTAAAGCCAGGCACTTTGTATGAGCTTTGAACTCTTACTTAATCTTACTTATTTCTCCAAAAAAGTAATGAGAATGTTGAGTAGAGTCTGAGGTATGCTCAAATAATTAGTTGAAAGACCATTAGACTGGGGGGCAGCTCTAGTGCCTTGTGTTAAGTAAGCAATGTGAAACCCAAATCAATATAAGATTTCATATTCTAGGTCAATTAGAATCACTAATTACCCCTAACTAATGACTTTCCACTATTTAGGCTTAACCAATCAAAAGGTGCCAACTAACCTCTGACTAGGGACTTTCCACTGGAATGATCCCGATAAGGCAACTGCTCCACTACAACCAATCAAATATTTTCTTTGCCTTGCTTTAGTTTATAAGAGCCTACCCCTCATGCTGCTTCTTCAGTAGAGCTCAAAATGGCCCACAGTCTGGAGCTGCCTGATTCATGAATTGCTGTCTGCTCAAATAAACTCTCTAAAATTTTAATGTGTCTTAGTTTATCTTTTAACAGGTGGTAGAGAGGGAGGAAAGAGAAGCACTAGAAACAATGTTTTTATAGTGTTGTAGCTTCTCCTAGATCTGGCCTCTGTCCCACATATTTGCCTCAGTTTTCTCATAATTCATAGGAAAATTGCTGTCAAATGTGTGACCCCCCCCCTTTAAATTTCCAGAGGAAAATAAAGAAGCAAGAGAAAGTTAGTGGACATGCATTAGTGGCTAAATATGAATGTGGTTCTATCATTTTATGTTCCAATATATGCTTTTTTAACATTCTCTAATTCTTCTCCACATTTCAACTTGATAAAAATCATTTGCTGTCCTTATGTTCAGTTAGTGGATTTCTTCTGGGAGAAAAAGAGCTTTTAAAAAACCTACTGTAATGACCACAGCACAAGTGAATCCTCTCTGTAAATTCACTTGTATTTTTTCCTTGAATATTGTAATGAAATGTAGGAATAAATTTAACATCCCTGAGAGAAGCAATGGTCTCCTATTCTATTACTTTCAGGCCCACTCTTATATTGTTAATTTGTTTTTGGTCTCCATAGAGGGCAGCCTAAGACAAATTGCATTTAAAGTGAAACAGGAGTGATTTGGAAGACATAGGGTAAAACTGGCTCAGATGAAGATTTTGAAACACTGTGGTGTATTATCTAGAATGACTGAGATTCCTTCCCTTGAGAACTTTGTAAGTAGACTGGCTTCCTCCTTGTTTATGTTATTTCAGGGCAGTGATAGCTGAAAGAGAGAGAGTGTGTGTGTGTGTGTGTGTGTGTGTGTGTGTGTGTGTTGGGGGTGGGTGGGTATTCAAAGGCCCTTCCAGTCCAATTCTTCACAGTTTAATACCAAAGGGGAAGGGACCTTCACAAAGAGCCTTTATCATTAGAGCCAACTTAATGACAAAGAGCAATTAAGCATTTCTATGGTGGGTAGTATTCTGTGTCTGTTAGCTATTATTAAAACTTATTGAGTTTTTGAAGGGATTTATCTCTTGTTGCCTCTCTTTGCCTTTGGCTCAATAGGGCAATGAAATCGGAATTGCATGCCTGCAACAACATGGGGGCGTTGCCACAGGATGAAAGATGTTACCAATTTAGCCTGACGACCACTTCAAAGTCAAGAGGAGGAACAGATGGGTTGGCATTGGAAAATTCTCCCACTTGCTTAAATAAAAATAACTCGTAAAATACTAAAGATGGAAAATTGATTTTAAAAATTAAGCAAATACAATTCAATTTTTTGTTTCTATTGGTTTTTTTTTGGACAATAAAGTTGTGTCTGATCTAGGATCAATCAAAAAATAGTTGTTGAGGGCCTAATATTCTATGTTATGAACTATGTAATACAAAATTAATGAGTGTTAAATATGTGGACTGCTTCTGAAGAGAGTATGTATGATTACCTGGACAAGCTACACTCACATGTGTGTATGTGTATATATGTGTGTGTGTATACATGTAAAAATATGTGTATATCTATCTATCTATACAATTATATTAGCAGCAGATTTTATATTGGAATTATATGTATATCACATGCAGATAAAACTAAATGTTAAATTGTGAGGTACTATCATGAAAAGAACTATAATCTGTGCAATATGCCATGCAGACACTGTAAAAGAAATTTTTAAAAGGAGATTAATATGAATGGAGGCATCAGGGATGACTTGATCGGGGCATTCAGGTGCATGGAGATTGATGGGTAGATGGGAGGAACAAGGCAATCAATCAAATATGACAAAGAGCTTAAGCCAAGGTAGAGGCTAGACTTGGGGAGGCAGTAAAAGGACTTGCTTAATAGAAGCTAATATTTCTTGATTTGAAATTGTAAGAGATAAAATAAACTAAGCACATGGGCTGAGAGAGCCAGACAGAGTTGGAATTAATGTGGTTTCCATTATAGGGTCCTAAATTGGAGATGGCATAAGATTTAGAGGTTGGATGAATTTGGAATTGAAGATAAGATCCACCTTCATCACTGTATTGTAAGGTTAGGGACTTGCTTAATGGAATTAATTTGGAATGATGGGAACCAAACAATTGTGTAAAATGCTATAATGGAGACAAGTAGAGTTCTAAGGGTGGGAAGGAATGTAATTTGACATAGAAATTGCCACAAGCTTGGTGACAACATTCATTTAAAAACATTTGTTAACACCAACTTTGTGCTAGGTACATCCAAAAGATAGGCTTCCCATTCTTCTGGAGTTTATAACCAGAATGACGTCCACATTTAATACTGTCCAAATTTAATACACACTACTGTTCTTGTGTAGGGGAAAAAGCAGCTTCTTTTTCTGTAACTTATTGCACATTGATTGTATTCCAGGCACTGTATTAAATACTTTACAAATATATCTGTAATCTTACAACAGACCTGTAAGGAGATACTATTATCTTCTTCTTATAAATAACAGAACACAGGCTCGGAGTGATTAAGTGATGATTAAGGTTAAGTGGCTGAACTGATGTGCAAACCCAAGCTATACAATCACAGTATTCTATAGTATAGGCATGTAGTGCATTTACACGGAAAAAGGACCAAAAAGTGGTAATGATACAGAAATCAAGGTAAACAAGAAAGATGTAATTTGAGGAAAGCCTCTAAACACTTGTTGAACTCTCATCCCAGCTGAATTCAGGACCAGTCAGTACAGTTCATTTGTCACTGGGCTTGTCTACCTCACAAGCTCCCCATTAAGTCTTCTTGTGTTCATGCCATGGGTATTCCTAGGGTTGCCACAGCACATAACCACAAACTTTATAGCTTACACCAATAGAAATTTATTCTCTCACAGTTCTGGAGGCCAGAAGTCCAAAATCAAGGTGTCAAGTGGGCCGCATTTCCTCTGTAGGCTCTGGGGGAAATCTTTCCTTGCCTCCTCCACTGGTAGCTCCAGGCATGGCTTGGTTTGTGGCTGCATAACTCCAGCCTCTGCCTTTGTCGTCACACGACCTTCTCCTCTTTCTCCCTGGGTGCGTCTACCCTGTGTGACTCCTATGCAGACATCTATCATGGGATTTAGGGCCCACCTGGATAATCCAGGATGATCTCATCTCATGGTCTTTAACTTAATTACATCTGCAAAGACCCTTTTTTCCAAATAAGGTCACATTCGCAGGTTCTGGAACCAGGACAAAGCCTTTCCTCACTTAACCATGTGTTTCATTTCAGGAAGCTCTTGCTTATGTTTTGGACAAATACAACTAAGAAAATTCAGCTTATTACCAATCTAGTTGTGGCCTCTTTACTCCTAGAGGCAGAAGACCTGCTCAGGGTTCAGCTCTGTTGTAGTTAAGGCTTCTGGTCAAGTGTGGGCAGGTGAAAGGTACACAGAGGCCCATGGGTTTTCCCCCTTTCTTAATTGGGGCTTTTGTAATATTACACAATTGATCAAGATCATACAATTTCCCCCTTCCTCCTTGGTAGGGAGAGATATACAAAATTCTCTGTTATGTTCTAGTTTGTACATAGGGCATCAGAATTTGTATTGTTATTGTACCTAAGAGTGAAAAGTCTGTCTGGAACACAAATAATGGTTATGACTTGAAGATTATTTCTTTCTTAATTTGTCAGTGTTACTCCAATAAACCAAAGTGAAAAAGATCTTCACACAGCCCTGAGTTACCATATACTGTTCTACTCATTCATACGTCAACGCGTAAATGATAAGGTATGATAGTATGTGTCTGGAATGAAGCCCTGTAATCTGACCTGCAGATCAAAAAAGTGCTAATAAGTGGCAATCAATCCATCAGCCAACAAATGGTTTTATTTTCACTCAGTATGGGTTTCACGCTTAAAGGGGAGATAGATAATTAAGACTTCATGTTTCAAAATATTAAATATTGATTTGTAGACATTTAGCAGCAGGCATAAAGCTCTCCTGAGGGATGACAACAACTGTCTAAAAGATTATAAAAGATTTTATTTCTCTTGGTAGAATTTAGCATTTATTTCTTATTTAAAAGATGTGAAATGAGAGTTAGTAAAATATTATATCAAGGAGATAGCTCAGAGCTCTGCAAATGGATGTCATGTCTGTGGTGTGTGGCTAGCCAGAGTTAAAATAAAACCATTTTGCTAGTTTCATATTGGCTTTTGGTTTATTGAAGTGTCAGAAGGTTTATAAGCTCTTCAACTCAAGTTTTGATTGTTTTATCCAACTACTGTCACTTCTTATCAGTATTAAAGGCAAAAATCAAAGAAAAGGCCCAAGGGAGGAGCGCTTCCAAATGTTGCTTTTTGCTGTCACTGTTGTAGCACTGATACTCTCTTGACAGGCCCTTTTTCTTGACACCACAGAGTAATTAGGGGGATTTTTATAATAGGCTTCACCAATTAGTTAATACATTTTCTGATTAAACACTCCTTTGTCTCAGCCTTAGAGAAACTGCCTAAATGAGTAAGAGCTGGAGATTGGACCTATCGTCAGGGCGAGAAGGGAGACAGCATGGGGAGTGCAAGTGTCACCAGGGCTTTGATCTTCCCAAGACCTTGAGTCAGGAATACTTGTCAGTGCAGGCAATTGGGACATTAGGGCCCGGCACAATATTCAGACCTCACGGAGTAATTTTGCAATCAATAGACTCACGTTACGTGTGGTTTTCTAGCACCTTGAGGAAATTTAGTGTCTTTCAAAAGGTTTATTCTACTAATAAGCTCTTTTGGTTGAGGGACTTTGCAAGGTAGAGAAAATGTCACCAAATTGAATGCATGTGGAGAGGCTGACAAAACAGTCTCAAGGTTCTGGGAACACCCAAGATAAAAGATTTACAAAGCTTGCAGAACTTCCCCATGTTGCCATAGCATTCTCACAGAAGCAATTTGAGTTTCAAACTTATTTGTACTATTTAATATACCTCAATAAAAACAACAATGCTCCCCCAAGTCTTATGCCATTTGGTTGGTTGAATCAAGTTTTTATAGTTGATAAAAATAAAATGCACACCTGTGGTCCCAGCTACTCAGGAGGCTGAGGCAAGAGGATGGCTTGGGCACGGGCATTTGTGGGTGTAGTGAGCCATGATTGTGCTACTGCACTTCAGCCTGGGTGTTGGAGTGAGATCCAGCCTCCAAAAAAAAAAAAAAAAAAAAAGAGTAAAATGCTGAAGTCCCAATTCTTTTGGCCACTTAACGCTGGGGGTTTGTCCAGTGGATCTGAGGATGTGGTTGGATGTTGGGTCTTCTCTTTCCCTGGGTTTGCAAGTGGAATTTGGGTTGAAGTTTTTGTAAAACCTCTTTTCCATTGAAGATAATCTAATGTTTGAGCATGCAGCTTTAAGCAGTTCCCTCTGTTTACTAAGATTTAGGTAGGTCACATTCCTACGGGCATAAACTATGCAGAGAAATGGGCAGGAGTTTAAAGCTTCCAAATTGTAGCCACAATCTCCCCAGTGGAAGGTGTCCTTGGATCTCCATGCCCAGTGTTCTGCTTCCTATTGTTGTTGTTGTTGTTTTTGTTTTTAAATCAATTGCTCCATGGGCTTTAGAATTGCTCATTAAGGAGGTTGAGAAAGAAACAAATTTGGTTCAAGCTTTTGTGCTGAAAATTTGTGCTCTCTAAGTCTGAAGTGCCCAGAGCTAGGGCTCTGCAGCTCTTACCTCATGCTTTGATAGCTCCATTGCATACAATCTATGGCAAAGTGGAAAATATTTAATGAACAGCCTTGTTGTATATGAAATTGATTTCTTTAGCAAATATTTGTTTGGGAGTTCCATGTGTGAAACTGACAAGCAATGTCACAGTCCATTTTATTTTGTTTATTGTACAGGTATATTCAATTTTCAAATAAAATATATTTGAAGTTTTCATTTAAAAGTTTGAAGTTCTTATGATGCATTTCAGAGCTATCTTTTTCTGTAATGAAATACTTAGAATTAAAATGCATTCTTTTAAAGGCACATCCTTTTTTTATTAGACATTTGAATGCATCACACCGTTTTATCAGCAGTAGTAAGTAGAGGATAGAATAGGGAAGTGACAGAAAATCCATCTGACAGAGAAAATAGACTCTGTTCATATGTGTATGTGATTGCATGTGTGTGAGTAACATTACAGCAATCGTAATATGGGGATAGATATCTTTTGGCATCATAATGTTGAATCATAAAATAAGATACAATTTTTAAAATGTGGTCTGTTTTGATCACTTGATTATTTCATACTAGCAGTAAATAGAAAATAGACTAAGACAAGAGAATCTACTGTAGTCGATTCTAAATTAAGTCCTAGACTATATCTCTTTTACAAGTCAAAGGGAATTGGAAAGGCAAGTCATCTTTTTGGGAAAGAAAAATAGACAATATATTTAGAAATAAACACTCATATTTTGTTTTAAACATATATTTTATAAAACAAAGAAGCAGCTGTGGTTTCCATAAGAGAATCATAGAGCGTACACTAAATGGAAAATTGAGAGCTGTAAAGTTGAAGTGGGAGTTCATACCAATTATCATTGCCTCTAATAATTTAGGTAGTATTTCCTAGTATGCAAGAAAATCTCTAAAGTATATGATCATGTTCATATTTATATTTAGCTTTGGAAAAACAGAAGAAAACAAAGAAATAATTGTCTTTTTTTTTTTTTTCTGAGAACTTCCAGGACATTTGTATTAGACATGCAAATTTTTCCTAATTATCAGGTGATCAAGGAAGTATTTGCCCTTTCTAAAATAGAAAACGTTAGATTCCGAATATAATGCACCCCGAAGAGGGAAAAACCTGGCACACTTAATAATGTATACTTCATTTACAGTTCTGAGAATATGCATTTTTCTGGCTATGACATTTCCCCCAGTCATGGTTCTGATGTATTTGGATCTCCAAGTACATTATAACTAGAACAACAACTGAAGGATATACTCAACAGAATTCATGGAGAGGAAATAGACATATTTCAGCATGAGAGAATATTTATGCATTATTTAACAGCAATAATGTTTGAATTCATACATTATGCAAATGCAGTTATAATCAGGAAAATGAAAGAACTTGGACTGCTGCAACATCCTTAAACCCACCATTAGGTACCTATTTGTGCATAACATTTGATACTGCGCAACGCCTTATGATGCTACACCACGTCACTTGAGAAAAGTTATCAGAGATTAACCAGATATAAAATGAAAAGGTGATGAACCCCTGATCTCTACCTGATATTGACTTCTATAAATTTATCATCAAACATGTGTAAAAGTGTGAATGATAATTAAAATGATATTGGAAAAAAATGCACTTTACTCATATGTTGCCTACCTCTAAAGATTCTTCATATTTAGTCAGATATGAATGACTTCATCTTCTTTACCAAGAGAGGCCTACCTATGTGTAGGTACTGTTCTAAGAATTTTATAAGAATTACCCCTTTTATTCTCATAAAAATTACCTCCGAACAATGCTATGAGGGAGACATTATTATTTTTCCTACTTTACAGATGAGGAAACTGATCCACAGAGAGGAAGAATAGTTTGTCCAAGGTCACTAAAGTATTAAGTGGCAGAACTTCGGCTTGGAATCCAGGAGATCCAAATCTAGAGTCTATACTCTAAGCCACTATGACACATTGTTTACATTACTATGATAGTTATTTGTGTTCTGCTTCCTTCTTTCCATCTGTAAACAAACAGCATAAAAAAAGATAATAATTGAGCATTTCTTATATCCCAGGCACTGTGCCAGTCACAGTGGATGCCAAGATGAGTAGGCATAGCTCCTGTTCTCCAGGGACTCACAGTCCAGCAGGGAAGATAATCATGAACTTATGCTGCATCATAGGATGTGCAAAGAGGGCATTAGAGAAGCAAAAGGAAAGGTATCCGATCTATCTGGAAGAAAGGCTGTAGGAAAGTGAGGAAAGCTAAAGGAAGAGTTCCTATGATTGGAGCTTCATCCTATCCACCTCATCCCTTCCTTACGCTCTGGCTCCTGGATGGAGTACTGTGCATAGTATGAACAAGTAAATCAATTTAGTATTTAATTTTATTGAATTAAGTCACTCTTTTGTAACACCAGAGAACCCAGTGACTTCCATACTGTTTGTCCCCAGGTGCCATGGAGTCTAGGGAGAGTTTGGAGAAGATACACTCACTCCCTGACTTTAGCTAAAAGCAGTGATTCCTCATGACTTAGAGAACCTTATAAAATTAATGACTCTTGCCCCAGAAAAAAATATACCTGAGTGAAATTCTGTGAAGTTTTATGGTTTTGTGAACTTTCTAAAATTCACTCAGGACCCCACATTAAGGACCCTGTGTCTAAAAGAAAACAAGGTAGCGGAATAATGAGCCTACTAGTATACAATGACAATGAATGGGTGTACAGCAGCAGTTCTCAAACCTTTTAATCTCAGGACCTCTATATACTTTCTAAAATTATTGAGAACTCTCCTGATTTTTTGTTTATGTGGATTAAATCAATCTACACTTATCATACTAGAAATTAGAACTGATAAATCTAAACACATTTATTAATTCAAAAATTACAATAACAAATCCCATTACATGCTAACATAAATGTTGTCATAAAACATAAACAGGCCAGGCATGGTGACTGACACCTGTAATCCCAGCACTTTGGGAGGCCAAGGCGGGAGGATCACCTGAGCTCAGGAGTTCGAGACCAGCCTGGCCAACATGGTGAAACCCCGCCTCTACTAAAAATACAAACATTAGCCAGGCATGGTGGCAGGTGACTGTAATCCCAGCGGCTCAGGAGGCTGAGTCAGGAGAATCTCTTGAACCCGGGAGGCGGAAGTTGCAGTGAACTGAGATTGCACCACTGCACTCCAGCCTGGCCGACAAAGTGAGATTTTGTCTCAAAAAAACAAAACAAAACAAAAAACAAAGCAAAACACAGCACATTTTCAAAGACAAGAAAAGTTAAAGACTAGTGGTATTATATTACATTTTTTTGTAAGTATCTTTTACGTCTGGGCTCCATAGAAGACAACTGGATTGTCAGGTCTGATTCTGCTTTTAATCTGTTTGTATACGTTACTCCTGTTAAAGCATATGAGGAAAATCTGTTCTCAGCTATGTAGTGGAAAAGGGGGCGTACTTTAATGGTCTGCTAAGATCATCATCTGTGTATATTCCTCTTTGATACTTCACCAAAAGTTAGCAAGTGGTTATTTATTCAAGGTTACTTACAATGTCAAAGCTGAGATCACATTTCATACTTTGTTAATTAAAATCTCTTGGTCTGCTTTTAATTTTGAGTAATTGTTTTGCCATCGCATGACTTTTGTAACATTTTTCAATGGTCATTTGCAAATATAAATTCAGGGAGTTATGCAGATCTTCCAAATGTTGACATATTTCATTATACAATATAAAGAATGTACTCATTGATATCACCATCAATCTCATTAAACAATTTTCAAGTATTGGGAAGCAGCAAGCTTATCATTTAGATACAAGTTTCCAAAATTTCAATTTTCATTCAAAACTTTTAGTTTTATCAATGGCAGCAAACATTGTCAGTTGCTTTTCTTGACGTGCTAGGCTTATTTTATTTCTTTTTGGGAAAATGTCCGCCAAATACACAAGATTGAGTAATCATGGCTTGTCGGTTATTCTTTCAAGTAAAAATAGTGTTCCACAAAGTGTCTTGTTGAGCTTGCAACTCAAACAATCACACAAATGCTTTTCCTCGACACGAAACTTGTATCTCTATATGCAGCAAAAGTGCTGCATGTCTTCTTCCTATTTTGTCATCTAAATTATTAAATACTGAGAGTTCAAGACCAGCCTGGGTAACATAGTGAGACCTCACTTCTCAAAAACAGAAAGAAAAGATTTAGCCTGGCGTGGTGGCACATGCCTGTAGTTCTAGCTTCTCAGGAGTCTAAAGCAAGAGGATCCCTTAGGCCCAGGAGTTCTAGGCTGCAGTAAGCTATGATCACATCATTGCACTCCAGCCCATGTGACATAGTGAGATCCTGTCTCTAATAAAAAAAATAAATAATAATATTATTAAATATTGTACTCAAGGATTCAGTTTTAATAAAATTAATGATTTTTACTCTTTTATCAGGATATTTCTAAGTGAAACGGGATTTTGCGAAAACTGTGTGAGGCAACTGAAAAGCACAATACCTATGTAATACAGTGGATGTCACTGCCTTGATTTTGCTAAGGCACTGGAAGTCTTACCCACCATTGCTTTTGCACAATCCATGCAGTCAACAAAATGAAAAAGGTAAACGCTTTAGTATTACTATGAAAAAAGTTTTGACCTTGCAGATGCCCTGAAACCATTACAGGTTCTTAGGAACCCTTAAGATTCTGCATTTCACACTTTGAGAACCACTGGTGTAGATGATACAAAGAGAGAACCAATGAGGGAAGGTTGGAATGTTGGGAAAACAGACTTTGCAGAGAGAGAAGCAGGCTAATCAAGTCGTAGTATGTGCCTTAAGTAGTTTCAGTGCAATGAAAGGCTGCAGACATCTTGGATACCCAATACACCAATTTTAACGTTGGATTTCCCTAGGATAAGGATGTGCGTTTCCTTCGAGAGTCATTTTTCTAACTGCAATTTTTGAACTTAGTGTTTTGAACACAGTGATATCTATTTCTCTGGGCAGAATTTAAAGAAAGAGTGAATAGGAAATGGTGGGAGGGAATTACAGTCATCCAGCTGAAAATAGAGATTTAAAAAGAATCTCGCAAAACAAAGCCTTCTTAAAGAGCGAGCTTATATTATGAACACAGAAGCTTCAGAGAATCCAGGTTCAGAGTGGAGTGTTGACAGAGGCAGGACTAGAGAAGCAGAAGAAGGCTGTTCTGCAGTAATTAAAACTAAACTGAAGAAGCTGAAAGATGCTTGTAATTCTGTGTTTTCATAGCAGTGGGTTCAAGCTGCTACGGAAGAGGCTCTATTAGCATTTACATTACAAATCTCATTTCTTCAGAGGTCATAGCTCAAGCTGAAAATTCACTTCTAGTGAAAACTCCTTACCTTTTTGTTGGCCAGTGTCACAAATGGAATGCTGCTTAGGTTTATTTTAGTTGTCTAAACATTGTAGGGTTGCCTGGTAATAAATAAACTTTATGCAATGTTTTTCTGCTATTTATCCGTAATCATCTTGAAACACTAGGGTTTCTTGCATTTGGGTAGAATCCTGTATTATACACAGATCACTGATAAAAAGATAATTTCATGTTGTGAAACAGGTTAATAAGAAAGAATATTACTAACCATTCATCTTTCTGCCTCCAAGGCAAAGCATATCTTTCAGAGAGATAGCCGTTGATGTCTTTTTTAAATGCAGTGGTAATTTCCCCCCCAAGATTATTGCCATATGGATAGAAACTTGTGGCAGAAAGTTATCCTAAGCTTCAAATTTCATTCATACTTTGCGATTTTCCTGGCATCACCATTTCTTTAAGCACAGTTGAAGTATATTGTGTAGAATCTTTCATATGGTCCAATATGCAGTTATTTCTGGGACAAAGTTAGCATTTGGTAGTATTTCCTGCCAAGGAATTTTGCAAAGGAAATTGCTATGCTGTGGTATTGCATGAAGGATGTAATTTGCTGGGGTACTGAATACCTACCACAATGAATAAAAATACGTACTCACAGCAGAAAAAAAAGCCTGGACTAGAAAAACCTGCCCTGTTCTTCTTCCCTCTGTGAGTCACAGTCAGGCTGGAAAGAGGACAAGTACACAGCTCTGGAGAGAAAAGTAAACGAGATCAGGTGCTCAGGTCATGATTACACTCGGTTGGAAGAAAATACTTTTCGGGTCTGGAATGTTCTAGACACCCACATGTGGCTTTGTAATTAATATGGTAATTGAACACATTTATAAAATTCCGGGCAAGGAATAGAAGATAGATTAATGGAAGAACTTTCCATTAGTGTAGTCTGCTAAGAAAACCCCAGAGATTTCTCAAAGTTCTTTTTGGAATATCTCATTTGGAAGCTTACATAAGAAGAATCATAGAAAGAAAACATCATAGTGATAAGGGATCTTGGAAATGGTTGATATCTAACCCTTCATTTCTTAGGCAAAGTGTATTTTCAGCATTTTAGAATCATATCAAATGAGAGTGAACCTCTAGGTGAAAAATGGGCCAGAGAACTTGAATTCCTTTTGAGCCCTAAGTTTTCATGTTTTAATAAAAATAGATATAAAAGTACTTTCATTGAAATAAAAGCCCTCCATAAATTCTAGAGATTTTAGTTATCTTACCTGTTGGTTAGATGCTATAGAGTGAGATAGTGACAATAAAACCAGATCTACACTGGCTGAAAAAAGGTTGTCTGTCTATGGAGCCTTTCAAGGGAAGTGAAAGCAGATCTGGCCTGCTGACTGGTCTTAACAGGGAGCAGTTGAAAAGAGCTTAGAATTTCCAAATCGACACAAAAGCAGTATAGGTGTCACTTCAATCTCATATAACCTTAAAAAAACCTTTGTTCTCTTTTTGAGTCTGAATGAATATGGCCTAAAAAGAGGCCATGGGAAAGAAGGATGATATTTGCGTACTCACCATGAAGACTGTACTTGTAATATATTCCTAATATTGAAGCCTTTGTTTTTAGAGAGGTGAAATATACCTCTCCCTCCCCTAATACATTCCAAGCTGAAACATGGAACCAAGAGCTTCATCCTGCACAGTTTCATTATTAATAGTGCTATCATTAATGCAAATGTTGACACATTATCTGCACAACCATTTTCTAGTAAGGAAATCCACAAATAATATTTGACATCTTGTTTACATAGCAGCCACAGTGCGTATTTTTCACTCTTCTTTATATCTTTACTGCATATTGGAGCTCCACATCATTTTGGCCTAGTTCAAAATCTTTTAATATGCAAACCTGAATCAACATCAAAGGACAAATCAGCTTCAAAATGATTTTCCCCACTAACGGTCTTGTGCATCTACACCAAATGTTATCACATTGATTACTACACAGTTTGAAGATTCCATGGTTTCATACTGCTTTTTTTGGACCATTAATATGATGTGTGGACTTTCACAATATGTTTCTTGGGCATAATTTTTAAATAAGTTTTCATTTTATTTTTTAAAATACAAACCCTTAAATGTACATTTTTTCATCATAATCTAGGCTTTCTAAGATCAGGGTGTTAATGATACTTCAATTATTTTAAACCATTGTTTGCAATGCAATTAAACAAGACATCGTGAATCTTTAACATTAAGATTTCCTCTATATGAAGAAATTATATAACCACAAAAGTGCTATCAATTCTGCAGGATTTTAATCAGAAACAATCTTTTAAGAGCTATACTTCACCATAGGATGCAAACATCTTGTCTCCTAAGAAAAGCATTGTAGAGAGGGTTTGCTAATTGATTTTTCCTTAAGAACAATCTGTTTCTTTTCCAGTTTATTATAGGAAACACTGGCATTTGTCATTTTTCCAATATTTGGAGCTTGCTGCCTTAATAAATGCACATATCAGATGATGCTCTCTCCCTGTCTGATGGGCGGATGGTGTTGGGCAGAGGAAGGTCACAATGATGCTAAATTTGTTGCTGAGCAAAGGATCAAAGTGTAAATGGAATCCTGAAAGCTGGGAAATGTGAGTGTGCCAGTGTAAATAATCTATTAATTATTGACAGCTAAGAGACTGAAAATTCTTATTTAGTCATGACATCTTTATTTTCATACTGACTGAATCATTTCTGGCATTTTTAAAATTAAAGGTTTTTTTTTACTGTAGATATAAACTATTTCAATTTATAGTACATCTCTGCCAGTGCTTTCTTCTTCTTTTGACATTTTTGTCTGATTTCCACATATTAAAACAATATCAGATATGACAAAAGGCAAGAAGAGATCCAAGTATGAAAAATAGAACAATGGTATTAGCGTTGCCTATACATTAGAAAAAAATCTGTTCCAACATAGAGGGGAAACAAACCCCCAGGAACAAAGTAAGTGATGTTTGAGAAGCTTCAGGCATGTTAGCTATTTATAGAAAGCAAGTGACATTGAAGGTGCTGACACTTACGAGACCATTTAGCAGATGCTACAGGATTATAAGCCATTTTTCAAACATTTTCAAATATATCTAAGAAAAATACAAAGCAAACATGAAATACATTAGTGTCCTTGCTGTAAGTTTTTGAAATTATTATTATAAAGTGAACAATGATAGAATACCTTAGTATGTTCAGTTTTTATATCTATAACCTTATCAAAGTTAATTTTATTTTCAGAATTAGCTATTTGTTTAACTGAAGTAACTGACACTCTGCTCGTCACAGTTTAACTGGATAGAGTATAAATTTAGCCTAAAAAAAAAAAAGGTTGGTACCACGCCAGACATTTGGGGACTTCTGAGGCACAGTGGGTTGGTGCCCCCGACACGTGGGGGAGCAGCTTTTATTAACAGCACACTTCCATTGGCGAGGTAACGTGCAGACCTTTGATAACTATAAAGGCCCTCTCTTCTGGGTTTCTTAACAAACTAAAAGGTTGAATCAGGTTCCCTGAAGTTTGTGAACCCCTTTTTGTACATTTGAGTCAAGTTTGAAGCCCAAATGGGCCAATTTATGTTTTCAGGTTAGTTTTGCTTTGAGTTGAGGAAATATGTTTCAACCTTCCATTCAACAACCAAACTCAAGGGGTGTGAATAACGGTGAACTGTTCACACAAGCCTCTGCACACCTCCACTGCTGTGTTTCCTACTGCTGGACTGCTGGTCCGAACTGGCCTCAAAGGACTTGACACCAGAAGGAGGTCTTTCATGTTTCTCTAGCTTTGATTTCACACTCTCGGCTACTGATCATTTATGATAAACTGGAGCCTTTTGAGGTGAGCAATGTCATGGTTACTGCGTAGATTTGAAATGACACTATATTGATGCATTTTACAACTAGAAAATATATTAAATATATATATATAGAGAGAGAGAGAATATGTATAAGATACATCTTTTTAAAAAGAAAGGTTTTAGATAATATGTCCAAGATAGAGAGTGAAAGAAAAAGAATAGGAAGAGTTCCCATGAAATACATTTCAGTGTAAGGAGTTTTATATGGTTTGTTTAAAAGAAGGCAGGAAGGGTAAGTAAAAAGAAAATATTATCAGAGGTTATGCAAATTGAAAACCGTTATTCCTAATAGAATCACATAGTAAGAATTAGTCTCTGTATCTTGTCTTTAGTTTGGATTTTTTTTCCTTAGGGAGATGCTGTGTGCTGTGTGTCCTACAACAAAAGCATCTGAATTGGAAAAATACGGATCCATCCCTACTGCCAGTAACAAGGGAGACAGCCCAGCCGCAGCCCTCCTGGTGAAATGCTCATTCTGTCCAGCAGAGGGCAATAGCAACTAGTGCACACCAGTCAACACATTACGGTCTTTCCCGTATGATAAATAACCATATTTTCTTTTTTTAAAATTTAACTTAATTTTAAGTTCCAGGATACATGTACAGGACGTGCAGGTTTGTTACATAGGTAAACGTGTGCCATGGTGGTGAATAACCATGTTTTCATTACATCACAAGCCACAGTAGTGAGAAACACCATTTCCTTTTTTTTTTTTTTTTTTTTTTTTGAGACAGAGTCTCGCTCTGTCACCCAGGCTGGAGTGCAGTGGCACCATCTCAGCTCACTGCAACCTCCGCCTCCCGGGTTCAAGCGATTCTCCTGCCTCAGACTCCCGAGTAGCTGGGATTACAGGTGCCCGCCACTACGCCTGGCTAATATTTGTATTTTTAGTAGAG
Organism: Mandrillus leucophaeus; assembly: GCF_000951045.1. Lineage (NCBI taxonomy): Eukaryota > Metazoa > Chordata > Mammalia > Primates > Cercopithecidae > Mandrillus > Mandrillus leucophaeus. The sequence continues at coordinate 58,451 of NW_012104220.1, read as the reverse complement.
ACGGGGTTTCACCATGTTGGTCAGGCTGGTCTCGAACTCCTGACCTCAGATAATCCGCCCACCTCAGCGTCCCAAAGTGCTGGGATTATAGGCGTGAGTCACCTTGCCCGGCTGAGAAACCGCTTCTTATTTTTGTTGTTGTTGTTGCTATCACAACGTAATCTCTTTCCTTTACCCCAGTGAGCATTTCAGATTCCTCTAGCTTCAATGAAAATATCAATATCCAATTCAAAGCACTCTCTCAATGTCCAGGATGGGTCTATTAAAACAAATCCGCACAGACCTTTCCACACTTCTGAATAAGATGAACTTTCCTGACTTTCCTCACATGAACACTTATGCTCATTTCAGCAGGATTCCAAAGCAGAGAGACAGTATCCAGAATGCCTGAGATCTTCCGGTGAACGGAAGAGGTGTTTCAGAATGTTTAAGGCCCTTGGCTCTGCTACTGCCACTGCTGTAGGAACTTCTTAGGAGACCTGATCAATGTGGAACAAACCTTGATTTTACAGGAACACTGCAAAGTTTTTAAGTAGCCATATCTTTACATATTTAAATATTATTTAAGTAACCATCATGAACATATTCAAATAATTAGATTTATTTGAAAGTCTGCTGTATGTTGATCAGTATAATTCCTTGGAGAGTGACAAATATTTCAAATATATTGCCACAATATTATTGTAAAAGTTTAACTAAAGGAATTTGGCCTTTTTTATTGCCCTGAATAAGAATTGTGCAAAACAAAGATGCAGTGGACTGTATATATACTAACTGTTATATTACAGTCTATATTACAGAGGAAACTTACCAATAAAAGCCAATAGCAGTATCTCCAGATCATTGGCAAGAAACAGTTCCTTGCAATATTTTTATACATTAGCATTATTGAATGATGGTTACATAAATATAAATTGTGAGAATGTTTTTATGGAAAGGAAAACTTACAGGGCATTTAATTATATTTATATATTGATATATACACATCTTTAACTTTGGTTGTTTGTGATTTTTCTCTATCTTTTTCTTGCGGGGGAGTGGGGACTTAGACCCTATGGAAATAGATGGTGATTTAAAAAAATAAAAGCATGAATGTAAACTGCGTATCACTGAAATGACAGATTTTACTACAGAATTATACCTTCTATGGCTTCCACTAAAAATATAGAATACATTGGTTGATCGGTCAGAATTCTGAATGTTTTTTTTTTTTCAATCATTGGTTTATAAATAGCATCCATCTTGCTTTCCATCACAATCATGCCCGAGTGAGTGTAGACAAAGTTGCATTCAGGAATATGGGAAACTGTTACAGGAAGATTTATGCCATTTTGAATGGATTGTTTCAGGTTGCCTGAATTTTTAATACCCCTTTCTTGTCACAGAGAAGAGAACTTTGTTATTTTTGGCTTTCATTAGAGTTCTCACTTCAGAGTTGGTTAGTATGGGTTTCTGCTTTCCAAGCTGACATCTCTTTTCTATTTAGCATCTGTTACATAAACAGGGTGAATAGCTACAGGGTTCCAAAATTGTGAGTGAAGCAGCTAACCCCCTTCTTCCTCACTAGCCAACATAACTGACAGCACTTAGCTCTCTCCATCCCTGCTGTCTTAGCTCTGAAGGGACTCTGTAGCGCTGCCTGCCTGACTCCGTGCCACTGACGGCAGGCAGTGTTGTTGGGAAGAGAGCAAAGGAAGGGAGTCTGGTGGTGTGACGACGAAGATAATAAAGGAAATTATTAATGAGGCTACAGTATTTTTTGCATATTTATCTTACTGATCCTCACACCATCCCTCTGAGAAACATGTTATTATTATTACCTCACATTTTTAGTATTCTGTGTACATATTTTTAAATTCTATGTACATACTTGTAAAAAAAAATTTAAGTAGAGGCAGGAAAGAAGAAATACTCTAGATAGGAGAATTTTTTTTCTACTCTTTTGCAGACAGTGTTAAGGCAGGGGTTGGGCAAATCCAAATGCCTTAAACACAAAGGAAAATATTTATCTCACGCAACAAGAAGCTTAACATAGGCGGCTCCGGGGCACAATGATGTCCTCAGTATAAGCACTAGCTGTCATATTTCTGCTCTGCTGTCCTTATAGGGCACTGATTCATCCTCAGCTTGGGTCTTCATAGTCATAAGTTAACTGCAGCAGTTTGGGGGTCGCAGTCACGTTGTCATACAACACAGGGTCTAGCACAGGCTCTTGAAGAGAGCAAAGACTAAAGAAGTCTGGTGTGTCAAATTGAACTGCACCACCTCTGAGTTCCAGGGTTGGTTTAATTCTCTGGCTCCACATGGAAGCAAGATGGCTCTAGTCTTTCCTGCTGCTCAGATGCAAGCACATCATAAAACAAACAAACAAATCAAAAATTCCATGAGGCTCAGAGAGTTTAAATAATTTGTTCCTGGATTTTGAGGCATGTATGGAATATGGTGCCCATTGCTCTGTCTCCAAGTCCGATGCTCTGCCCTGAAAGGTGTTTGAGTTAAGGGAAGACAGCTCTCTCAGGTATCTGTCGATTTGCACAGGCTTCTTTGTACACAGTAGGCACTCGGCATCAGCTGATTTGATTTTAGGCTTAAAAATGAAATTAAAATGGAGCTACCTTGGGCTGTTTGGCTTTGTTCTCTCTCTGGCATTTTCCTGTGTTAAGTTTAATTGAATTTGAACCAGACTCCACTGTTCTGGTTCAGGACAATGTCCAGAACCCAGATAGCTTTTTCTGATCTGTTTAACTGTCTGCTAACATCCACACAGATGGAGAAAATCAGAATCAGTAGACTCATTCTATTGTTTCAGGATCCTGGACCCACTCTGTAATCAGCCAATTAATCTACCCTTTTTGAGCACCTCCACAGTACTACTCCATTTTAGCTGCTTCAAAGTATACAAGATGTAGTGCTTTCTGTCCATGTACTCACAGTGTATTTGGAGAAACATGTCAAGTACATATGAACGATTGGCTAACACTTTCAAGGTGCATTATATGCATCAGATAAATAAGCTCTATGGGAGGTCCAGTGCACAAATAGACATAAGATGTGAGCTGACCCTTGGAAGATGAAATGGTCACAAGGAGAAGCTCTACTCAAATTTTATGAACACGGGAGTTTCTCAGATACTTGCCCACTGCACCATTTGGCAAGACTGGGATTGAGGCAAACCCAGGTGGCCTGGAAAATTAGAGCAATTGCTTAGAGCTATGAACTCTATGCAGTGGGATAGCGATTCAGAGAGGCAGCCTTGAGGGGCAAAAGAGGATTTCTATTTAGGTAAATTTAACTAAGACGTAAAGTTTGAGGAATATTTCCAAACAAAGAATCAATCAAGATGTGTACTCATTATGCCCATCCCAGAGCCCCCCACAAGCGACACAGCCCTCTTTATGACTTACTTAATAAACCTGATTTTACTTGCCTATAAATCTTATCAGGAGTAGGGGGTCATTGGACTTGACAGCAAGAATTTTCTGTTTTGTTACTGTTTCTACACAGCCTCTGAAGCTTGGATTCGAAAGAGAGGTGCCGATTTGGAAGTCAACAACACAGGGGTGGCTATTAACACCAGAAGAGTAGATGAGCCATAAAGGCAAGAAATTCCATACAGAGGGGAAGGCTGGAGATAGAACCTAGAGTATCACCAATTTACAGTTCCTCTTAACCACGGATGTGACTCTGGTCTTTGATGCTTCATTTGTAGCGTGAGGACAATGATAGCATCTACCCCATAGAGCCTTTTGAAGGTGTAGTGAGTTAATAGATGCAAAGCACTGGACAATTGCATCATAGATAGACAACACTCAATACAGTTATCAAGATGAATCAAACTCTCACTCCCCTTCTCCCATTCTCCCCTCTTTGCACATTTGTCCTGTGCCCAGGAAGCTGCCCTCCTGCCTGTAAACCCTCGCCGAATGTTTAGAACCCTCTGCCAAACATTTCTTGAGTGATGAGTGGACCTCCAGGCCTCTCTCTTTGCTTTCCACAGTCAGAATTTAACTGTTTCATTTTAAATTCCTCTAACTCTACCATGGGTGTTTGCATTTTAACCAGACAATGCCTTCATGTGAAAGAATGTCTGTATTGCTGAGATTTTGGTCTCTAACAGTGATTTCTAGATACAGGATTCTCTCTGTACACCTTCCTCAAAACACACTTGTAAGCAGCCTCCTACTCATGAGACCTCGAACGTGGGAAAGGAGACAGCAGTAAGGATGATAAAGAAATAGGCACAGAGAAACCAGCAGGTGCCAAGGATGTCATCAAGTGATTTCCACAGAAGCAAGCATGGATTAAAAGAGAGAAGCCAACAAATTTGTGGTCATTTGAAGCCTAAAGACACATTTTAAAACACCTCTTAATTTCTTTAAGTTTCTATCTTTTTTCCCACTATGGAAGAAATCTGCCTGATACAACATAAACCACTAATATTGTGCTCTAGGCAGAACATGGTTCCGTGAGCCAATGCAGGCTGGTTTCAGGGAAACTAACAACATTATTGATTTTAGTCAGGCTTATTAGAATCAGTGTTACATGCCCTTTTCCTCTACCAGATTGTATTTGGACTTCATTATGAAATCTCATTACATTAAGAGGAGGCTGCGATGAGTTCTGTAAATAAAAAATTTCCAGAGATGGATTTGTTAAAATTAGTATATCTGTGAAATCTGCTTTGGGTATCAATCTGTCAAGAAAGGGAATCATATATTTTCTGATTATACCTTGCTTTAAAAAAATATTGGGAATATTCACCAATTCTAGCAGCACACAGGAAAGCTTCACTTGTTTTCCTGTTAGGAACTCCTGTGCAACATATTGTTACACAACCTGGGTGAGACATCACATCACATAACGACTACAGACAGCTTGAAGGGATGAACATGGCTTTTTCCTCTCCATGTAGCTCAGTAACACAATAGGCTTGTGAATCCCAAACTGAGAGCTATGAAAATGGAGTCAAGTCTGTAGCTGGCAATGCCTGGGATTTTCAGTGCAGGAATACGGAGGACTGAAAGAGATTTGAAACACTCGACCCTTCCCATTTCTGCTTCAATATGTGGCATATCATTTGGATTAGGTGACTTAAGTGAATTGATAAAATTGATGAAAATGAACTGATAGAGGAAATTACTTTTCCAAAACAAACAATTGCAATATGTACTTTTCTCTTAGACAGTCACTCCTGTGTCTGTTTGTTCAGTATCTGCATGCACAACCTTATAAATACTGAAGAAAATGATGAAAGCTATTTAGTCAGAGAGCTTAGTGCTTTCTTGTCCAAAATTATAACCACAAACTCAACACGAAACCATGTAGTGTGGCTTCACTGAGAACTGAGAGAGCAGGTCTGGGATTTTCATTTAAGAGGCAGGGAATGATGAGGCATCAGAGGTGCTCCTGAACAAGTGCTGTCGCAAACCTCTTCCCTGCATCTCTCTATCTGCTGCCCTGGTAGAACCCTGTACCCCTTGGAGCCCAGAATGTTTCCCTCCCTTCCTCCCACCCCGGTGACATTTAAGACCTCTCTTGCTAGCCCGGCGCTGTGGCTCATGCTTGTAATCTCAGCACTTTGGGAGGCTGAGGCAGGTGGATCACCTCAGGTCAGGAGTTTGAGACCAGCCTGACCAACATGGCGAAACCCTGTCTCTATTAAAAATACAAAAAAATTGGCTGGGCATGGTGGTTCACGCCTGTAATCCCAGAACTTTGGGAGGCTGAGGCAGGTGGATTACCTGAGGTCAGGAGTTCAAGACCAGTCTGACTTGCACGGTGAAACCCCGTCTCTACTATTAAAAAAAAAAAAAAAAAAAAATTAGCTGGGCGCGGCAGCAGTCGCCTGTAATCCCAGCTACTGAGGAGACTGAGTCAGGAGAATCACTTTATCCCAGGGGGCAGAGGTTGCAGTGAGCCGAGATCACGCCACTGAACTCCAGCAGGGGCAACAAAAGCAAAACTCCGTCTCAAAAAAAAAAAAAAAAAAATTAGCCCTGTGTGATGGTAGGTGCCTATAATCTCAGCTACTTGGGATGCTGAGGCAGGAGAATTGTTTGAATCCTGCAGAGGGTGCAGTGAGCTGATCACATCACTGCACTCCAGCCTGGGCAATAGAGCAAGGCTCTGTCTCTAAAAATATATATATATATCTCTTGTTCAGGGCATTGTTACAATTTATTGGATTCGTGCTGATATGGGAGAAAGACCTAAGCATGGAGATGCAGAGTAGAATATTACAGTGTGGGAGAGTCACGCAGACAAGTTGGGAGAACTCTAAGGACTCAGGTCTCCTGGTGTAGCGTAGGCGTTACAGTGACAGGTTGATATCTCCCATCTCTTCTGACATGAATTTCCCCATGTGCCACTCCCTGTAGATTAGTAGTGGGGTCACGAATGTACTCAAACCACACTAGCATGCTGGGACAATGTGTGTCTTTGTATTCTGTAATTGGTCTGAGTCTCCTTTAAGAGCCCCCTCTCTCCTGAATACTTCGAGTTGCCAGTTAACTAGATAGCAGTCACCTCTGCTTTAACCAGTCTCACTTCAGCCTCTGGTTCATCCATCTGGCCTCTTCCCTGGGGCTGCCTTTGTGCTACTGATCCTGCACCATGGGGACTTGGTTTGGTTTCAAAGGCTGAGGATGTCCTAGAGACCTGGAGTCTCGAATAGCATGCTGGCACTTGTCCCATTGTTCCTGAGTTCCCTTATAACTGTAAGTTTTAAGTTATCATCCCCTCTTGGGATGTGACTCCATGACAGGAAGGGGGCAGAGGAGGAGAGTTGTCTGCATATCTAGATGCACTTGCACTCTCTACTTTACTTCTTTTCTTCCTGCTACGCCTCAGTGCTGGCAAGATTGGGCTTTTATTTTACTTATTCATACTATTCAATAGGGACTTTTCCTATATCTTGCATTCTCCTTGTAGACCCCAGCATCATAACCTCATTCCCAGTGATATTGTTTGGACATTTGTCCCCTTTGTATCTCACCTTGAATTATAATCCTCAGTGTTGGAGGTGGGGCCTCGTGGGAGATGTTTGGATCATGGGAGCAGATCCCTCATAGCTTGGTGGTGTCTTTGTGATCCAGAACTCTGGATCGTGAAGATAGTGAGTTCTGACAATCTGGTCATTTGAAAGTGTGTGGTATCTCCCCCTATACTCTCTCTCTCACTTGTTCCTCCTTTTGTCTTGTAAAGTACCTGCTATTGTTTCACCTTCCGCTTTGATTGCAAGCTCCCTGAGGCTTTGCCAGAAGCTGAACTAATGCCAGCACTATGTTTCCTTTAAAGCTTGCAGAACAGTGAGCCAATTAAATCTCTTTTCTTTATAAATTACCCAGTCTCAGGCATTTCTTTATAACAATGCAAGAACAGCCTAATACATCCGGACATCATTAAGATTTAAAGAGAGAAACCAATTCACCTGGAGAAGATTACAATTCAGCAGGTATTTCAAGGACATTAAACTCATTGTACACTGTTATGATTTTCGTAAGGGTGAAACTTTAATGGAATTATAAAATATAGGGGCTTTGTCTTTCCCATACAAGCCTTCTTCAGGATACAATTGGCCCCTATATCTGCAGGTTCTGAATCAAAATTGGTGAATAATAAGGGCCAACTAAGGAACTTGAGCATCTTCATGGATCCTGGAACCAATTCTCCATGAATACCAAGGGACCGTGGTATTCATTTTCCAAGATAGAATGGAGATGTCCATTGCCCTAGATCTCATATTGTTCAGCTAGATATCCTGACATCATTAGAATGTCTTAAAATTCTTTAAGCCACATGGGCATTCACTTTCGTTTAAGTCATTACTGTATACTTGAAAAAGTGTGAATGAAATGGTAACATGAACTATAAAAGGTTATCAGTTCGATTGTTATCAGTAGCACATTTATATTTATAAAATTTTCTTGCAGTGGTTCATTATAGCCCTTCAAAGCAAGGAAGTTCCTCATTACTAGTTTATAGAGTTATAGGCACAGAGGCATGAGGTTATGAAATTAGTTATCTAAGCTTCTACAAAAGGGAGAAATCTCCTTCTACTTAATACTAGTCAAACATTCTCTGGAGAATATGATATGATTCTGGATACAAGAGATCACAAATTACTGTGCATCCTCAGAGGGCAACTGGGATTCAATCACTCAACAGATATGTATTCAAAAACCATTTCTTGCACTCTAAGTGCTAGCCCATTTTTTAGGTGCTGGGGATGCAATAGTGTGTGTTAAATAAGGTAAACAAACTCTGCTTTGAGGGAGCTTGCATTTTGGCAAGCAAACTAAGAAAGAGGAATACAGGCAAGTATGAAGAATCTCTAAAGACCTTCAAGAGTAGACTTATCAGAAGAAGAGAAACCTTGGGGAAGGGAAACTATTTGATGATTGCAACTAGTAGAAGGTCTGAATTTTAGAAGAGGAAGTAACTTACGTTTCTATTGGATGTTGCTCTGTAAGACAAAATTAGGATCAATGGGGAAAGTTAGGGAGGCAGATCTTGCTCAGCATAGAAGAGGACGTACTGACAACTAGAGTTCTACTACATCTGAAAGTTACAAGTTCTTGAGAAAGTGTTCCAGATAAGGCTGGGTAGCCATCTGTCAGAGGCAGTTGCAGGAGGTTGCCTGCTTTGGGAGAAGAGTTTGAAGATGGTCTGTGTGGAACCATTCAAATCTATATCCTTGTGATTCTACTCACTTAGGTAATTAACTTTCGAATGTATCATGCTGAACTCATGGCATTTTGAAAAACAAAATATTTCAAAACGAAGACACACACCTAAGCACACAAAGTAATCACAGGTATTTTGGACAGCAGGCTAACACGAGGAGATCACATGGGCCTATTATAAAATCTGGGGTCTAAAGGGTTCCCGGGGGCTTACAAGAACAGATGAGAAGTAGAATTAGAGCCTGTGGAGGATGGAGCAGGGGAGAGGAAACAGTGTCAAAGGGTTGACAGGTCAGGGCCAGGGACATGGGTGCTGTCACTAAATGGCTGAAGCAGGTCACTTTAACTCCCTAGTTCTCAGTTTTCTTATGTCTAAAAGAACATTTTGCATCGATGGCTTCAACTAGATCTGATATTCTGAGATGGGAAGAGAAGTATACATCCCTTTTCCTTGCCACAAAAGTCTTTTGACTGGCAAAGCCGATAGTGAGTTCAGTAGGGAAGTATCCTATGCTATTGCTTTCACACAAGTTTACTCACATATTCATTTACTCTTATCCACAGCTCAGTGTCCAGATCTTTGGGCAGTATTAATAAACTTCTCCTTTTATGGCCATTTGCTAATAAGGTATTGCAGTTAGTTATTTGATTCTAAAGTCTACTCACTTCGATGTTACTTTATAATAATGATTAAGATTCAGATATGGTCAACAAGAACAGGAAAAGATGTACGGCGTCACTAGTCATCAGAGAAATGCAAATCAAAACCACAAGATGCCACTTGGAACTCACTAGGATGGCTAGAAACAAAAAGTTAGATAACAGTAAGTATTGGCAAAGATAGGGAGAAATCAGAACCTTTATTCTTGCTGGTAGGAATGTGAATGGTGCAACTGCTTTGGAAAATAGCATGGCAATTCCTCACATGATTAAACAATTACCATATGGTCAGCAATTCTGCTCCAAAGTATACACTGTGAGGGGCCAAGATGGGCAGATCACTTGAGGTCAGGAGTTTGAGACCAGTCTGGCCAACATGGTGAAACCCCGTCTCTACTAAAAACACACAAAAAATTAGCCAGACGTGGTGGTGTGCACCTGTAATCCCAGGTACGCAGGAGGGTGAGGTGGCAGGATCACTTGAACCCAGGAGGAAAAGGCTGCAGTGAGCTGAGATAGTACCACTGCACTCCAGCCTGGGTAACAGAGCAAGACTCCATCTTAAAAATATAAATATAAATATAAAAAATAAAGAAAAGAAAATCTATGTTTCTGCAAAAACTTGTATATGAATGCTTATAGCAGCATTATTCATAATAGACAAAAGAGGAAAACAATCCAAATGTCCATGAACTGACAACCAGATAAACAACAGACAATGGAATATTATTTGGCCATTAAAAGGAATGAAATATTGATATCTGCTGCAATATGGGTAAACCTTGAAAACATTATGCTAAGTGAGAGAAACACGTTGTATGATTCTATTCACATGAAAACACAGAATAGGGACATTTATAAGACAAAAAGTAGATTAGTGGTTGCTTAGGGCTTGGGGGAGGGGATAGCAGAGTTTTAATACTGAGTTTCTTTTTAAGGTGACAAGAATGTTCTAAAATTGTCTGTGTTGATTGTTGCACATATCTGCAAATATGCAAAAAGCCATTGAACTGTACACTTTAAATAGATGAATTTTATGGTTATTTGAATTATATCTCAATAAAGCTCTTTTCAAAAAGTAATATTTGAATCCATGGTTTGACAATAGTCGCTAATAAAATACTTGACTCCCCAAACCAGGTTGTAGGACAACCCAAATTATAGCTGTAGTTCAAATAAGAAGAGAGAGTCCATTTCAGATTCCATCTGAGCCTTTAAAATCTGTATTTTAGTAAGTGAGGCACTCAGACCTTCAGTCTCTGATGATTTGGGGAAACTGGGTTTGCAGAAAAATAATTCCTATCCTTTTAATGTTTTCTGTGTCATTTGTCCTAGGTTCTCCCTCCTAAAGATGCAATTATAAGATGCAGAAGAGTGAAATATCTAGAAGAGACCCAAAAATCAGTTGCTACTATACACCCTCCAGTAAGCTTCTATCAAAAAGGAAAAAGTTTTAAAGAAAAATGTTATTTTTCTTTTATTATTTTTAAATACTATATTCTTGCAATTTAAAATAAGGGAAAAATATAAAGAACTTCAAAATGGTATTGTCTCTTGTTACATGACATGACCAAAGTTTTACTTATTGGCGTTAATGAGTACTCTTGTGTCTTAGGTGCTTTTACATGCCTTTAATCATAATCCTGTTCAGGGTTACAGAAGCAGAGTTTGGAGAGACTGCAATGTGCCTCAAATTATACTGTTTTTGGTAAGCAGTAGGACCAGGATTTGAATCTGTATCTTTCCGTCATCAGAGTCTTTTGGTCTAAACTGCCCTTGAAGAAAATGGACCAACACCACAGCTTGACTCCTCCTATTGCTAAGGACAATAAAATAATACAAGACGTAAATAGGAAAGCTGGCTACTCGGAAGATCCATCCACAAAGTTTTCTAACATAAAGCCACCTCCTGAAGTAAGTTATCTTTACTAATTTCTAAAAGGGTATCATCATTGCGAAAAATCCTCACAATCCAAACTTTCTTACTTTTGTGCTAGCTGAATTCAGATGGCAGCACCTTCCCTCCCTTGTCATTTTCTCTTGCTTTCATCCTACACAAATTGCTAGTGGTTGAACTGCCAACACACTAGAGCTCCCCTAGTGCTTCTCACACATCTCCAGAAATGATGTCAGACCAGCTCGGCTCATGTTCATATTCTCCTTGGCTGATGAAATATTTAAGCCATGCTGATAGCCTCAGATGGCATTTTAGATGCAGAATACACCAGCCTGTTGTGCCTCTTTCCAGAGGAACAGTAGGCTGCAGCGCCCTGCCTCCATTTCTCTCCTATGTTTATGCTAAGAATGATACTTCTTCCTAATGGTATTTTAATCAAAAACAGCTCATCACCAATTTTTTTTTTCTTTTTTTCTTTCTTTTTTTTTTTTTTTACAAAAAGAAGCCATTTCTAGTAGACTTGGCCGACAGAGTGTATACAATTAGTAAGACCTTTTGGAGAAAGAATGTACAGAAAATGCTCCTTTCGTTGACTTTCAATTAAAATAAGAGCAACAGATCAACTGAAAGGAAACCTGTTGCCATTCTGTCAGCCCTGTGGCAGGCGTGTGGTGGGAGAACGAGGCTGTCTTTGCAAGCACAAGTGAGCAGGTCATTCTGACTGCAGCTTTCACACCCAAGCTAATTGATAAAGACATTCTCATTTTGACCCGATCCCATGGAAAACAGGCAAACAAACCAAAAGCACTTGTCAAACAGCTATGTTAACACAGGTAAGGTTAATAGGTGTGAGAGACTAGACTTTCCTTAATATTAATCAAAAATAATTTAGGCTTTAACACAACGCCCTTGCTCTTTAATTTTGATGGTAAAAATCAGAACGCTTCCCTTCAATGCCTTTAATGGGGTCAGCCTCCAAGTCTGAACTAGTAGCCATGTCGTCAGTCCCATGGAATCCTAAAACCATCATCATTTGTTTCTAAACAGATCATGAGCTATTTACCATCTCAGTGTTTTGTGCACAGCTGGGTGTCTGGCAAGTGTCCAATATCCATTAACATTTAAAAATTAGTCCCATAATGCATCTTTTCTGGGGTTTGAGAAGTATACACTGTGACACATGGTGGGAACCAATTACACTTGCACTACCATTAGTCTGGCTGCATTCAACTTCCCAGTAAATGCGGGCTAATTTAGTTTCCAGAATGGTGTGTCTAAATTCATACAATAATCTTAGAGAAGGCTGCATATCTAAAGATTTATAGTGGAACAAACTGCTCAGCAAGAATATTACTTCTCACAGTGAAACATAAGAGCACATCACAGGACGATTCACTGAATTTCTGCAAGTTTTCTTTCAATACGTCCTTTCTAAAACTTCCAGTCAGGGGATGAGTCGGAGGGCATGAACGGACTAACAGATTTCAGTAACCATTTCTGTTGCCTTGGTCTGCAGAGCTACAATCACTTTGTATGCTAACAGATAACTTTAAATGTGTCTTTCTCATCTTTGGAGTTGTAACTGGGTTACCTTAATCCATTTTTCCAGTGAATGGACAAATTCTGCCTTTGGAATACAGTACTTTGAACTCTTTTTGGGCATCATATTACCTTATTGCCCAAGGTGAGCAAAGCAAACCCTATAATTGGTGGTTTGGTAAAAGGTTGAATACAGAGAAATTCAGAAATAAATGCTGTCTAGAAAGTGCTATTCTCCAAACTTCCACTGTCTGGGACAATTTCTCTAATAATATCCAAGGCGAACTAGGGAGTCAGGTCTATTTGGAGAGCAGCCCAAAGAGAACCCCCTTCCTTCCTGGGTGTCCATTCCACTCTCAAAATCAGGATGGAGACTGATTAGCTTCTCTGGCTAATGATTCTGGGGCACATACTGTACCAAGCTTATCTTAGCTCGCTCAGTCTATGTCATGCTGCTTAATAAAGCTAAATTGCTCACATAAACAGAACATTGTGCCATGGGCTTTTAGGATTCAGAGGTGGTTTAAAAATATAATTTTTCACTAACATTCAACAGAACAATTTAGCAATAGCTTACAGAAAATTGCAGGAAAGCAGTAATTTTCCAAATGTGCACAAACTGATTCAGCAATTTACAAATTAGAGACTTTGGGGGTGGTTAGGATGTGCAGTGAGCTAGCAAAGTTGTCCTCTCTGAGGGCAGACTTCCCATGCCTCAGGCTGTGCTGGGGAACACCATTTCCTTTTTCTCTAGCACCTTGAAATATTTAATGTCAAAACTTTGTTTGGAGGTTATAACTGTTAAGTTAAAATTACGTTGACCGAATTGATTTAAATTGGAATTGATTCTAGGAAATGCCAAGGCCTCTGTAATTGAAGAGTAATTTTTAATGAGTTTGGGGCAAATACCAGGTCTCTTTCGGTGTGCTCTTATTTTGAGACCGTATATTATGTTTTTTGCTGAGATGCTTGTAAACAGCATCAAAAGTACAAGTGCCTCATCAGGACTGTTGATTTGTGCACTTACTGAATTAGGAGTTTGTGGATAGCATTCTTTTCTTATTGTTTGGGAAGTATGAATCACTGCCACTGCTGCAAATGTATAGGATAGGCACTTAGGCACAGTATATTAAAATAATATAAACGTGCCAGTTGAGGAAAACAATGAAACCTATTATTTAATAAAACTGTCTATATTGTATGTTTCCAGATCATTTTGTAGTGTGATTTTAGTGTAAGGATTAACCCAATTGGTGCAGATTAGATGAGGAGAGGCCTGATTTGAGTGATAATATTTTGTTTCAATAACCTTAAAAGGTATAGATTTTATCTATAATAGTTATTTGGATATGTGTCCTGCTTAAAATAGCTAGTTCAATCAGACTGGGGAAACACGTGCGCTTATCTTTTGTATAAAATGCATGCAGGGTTATGATCTCATCACAGATACAAAAAACCCTTTACAACTGGAATCACGAACAAGAAATGTATTTCCTTCAACTTAATTATTTAGTTTCCTACTAAGAAGTTGCTCTGCAGAGGTCAATTATCCTTCAGGGATATCCTGGAAGAAATGAACAATTAGCTTGATTTTCTGTTGAATTTGGAGCTTGAGACTCAGTATGTGATCTATTAAAAAAAGGAGATAATTCCTCTTAAACCATGTCCTAATCTACATGGGAGTCTTACACTGCAGGTAAGAAATCAGCAAAGTAATCCAATCCACCACCGTGGGGCCAAGACTGAGTATCTTGATATACAACAATCATGGCTTCAAAACATTAATGGAAAAATCTCTCATGGGGAGCTATGAAGAATAACAGAATTCACTCCTCTTATGAAGTGCAAAGCCTTATGAAAGGGAAATGCCATTTGATTTTTTTTTAACTAAACAGAATTGCTCAAATCTGATTAAAGAGAGTAGTAGCAAACATTGTAATTTGGGGTAATCAGGAGAGTGTACAGTTTTATGGAGAGATGAAAGGCATGAGTACGACTTTCATAAGCTTCAGACTATCTAGGAGGCTGACTGTTACCTGGCTCTGCTCTGAAAAAAAGCTTTCTTGCCCTGCGAAACAGAATTTAAAGTGGGGACTAAATTGAGTTAAAAAGCATCCTGCACAGAGCTTTTCAGAAAAGCACTGAATTCGCCTATGTAATGAATCTAGAGAAAAAATTATTTTCTCTCTGGAAATGTCTTTCTCTTTTTGAGTTATTTTAACATGGGAGTTGTGGTAATACAACATTCTTTTTTATTTTATTTTTTAAATTTGAGGATGCTAGTTTCAGCTGGCTCTATTTCCTCAGAAGTCAGGGCTATGCTTTAAGCTTAATACTATTGGATGACCCTCAAGACCTTTAAATCACCTTCATGTCACTGATTTAGCATTTCCCCTGAGGGTGCATTCATTTGTTCTGTCTCAGTCCTGGGAGTCTGGCTTTAACAAACACGTAAACACACATGCACACACACACACACAGAGGAAAGAGACGAGACTATGCAAAGGGTTAAAGGAAGAGCTCAAAAGTATATTATGGAGTGGGAACTTGCTAGAGTTGTGTCATTTAAAAGATCATCCCAAACAAATAGTTTTATAGCCAGCTGCTGGTTTTCTTTACAACAGAAAGATCTGTTTTATCAAAAACCACTGAGTGGGTGGCAGAAAAAAGTCTCTGCATGGAGATAGGGTAGAGCTCTCTTAAATGGTTGATACTTATGATACCAATGATAATTTGTAATAATGCATAACAAAGAGCTCCCTGAACTCATTTAAACAATTTCAATAAGATTTAAACACTTTTCACACATTTTCATTTACTTTTTTTTTTTTTTTTTTTGCGACAGAGTTTCACTCATGTCACTCAGGCTGGAGTGCAGTGGTGCAGCCTCGGCTCTGAGGTTGCAATAAGCCAAGATCACGCCACTGCACTCCAGCCTGGTGACAGAGTAAGAAGACCCTGTCTCAGTAAATAAATAAATACATAAATAAATAATATCAGTAATCCTCTGCCTCCCGGGTTCAAGTGATTTTCCTGCCTCAGCCTCCTAAGTAGCTGGGATTATAGGCATGTGCAACCACACCCAGCTAATTTTGTATTTTTAGTAGAGACAGGGTTTCACCATGTTGGCCAGGCTGGTCTTGAACTCCTGACCTCAGGTGATCCACCCGCCTAGGCCTCCCAAAGTGCTGGGATTACAGGTATGAGCCTCCACGCCCGGCCTCATTTACTTTTACAGCATGCTGGAGAGGCAGAGTGGGCAGATCTTACTTCTCCCTCTGCAGTGAAGAGATGTGAAGACCAGAGCTGAGAATATGTGAAGGGGTGTCTGGCGAGATAAGATTAGGTGCTTCTGATTGAACCCCTTTGAGTTATTGTTTTCTAATATATATCCCTTTCAACATTTTTTCTGTGTTCAATTTCACACTGTTTCCCATCTGGCCTAAGTGGATGGGAGGGGAGTCTCAGGATTTCAACTCAATCTGAAAGATATGCTCTTTGATTTTAATCTTCCTTTTTCCTTAAACTCAACTTCTGCATACTACCTCGACATGACCTAGTAACCCCAAGCCATCAGACTGGCATCCAATGTGACCACAAGAGATTTTATGAGGAAATGTATGGTCTGACCACTCAGTATGGACCTGTATCTCCAAAACTAAGCACCAGCCTACTTGGCAGCTGAATGTGTCCTAAAAGATTGGGTAAAGCTTTTGGTGTCAGACATACCTGGGTTTAAGCAATGGCTGATGCATGGTCTGAGTCCTCATTTCACCATCTGCAAAATGGAGATAAGATCCGTAATCACCTCAGAGGGTTATTTATTTATTTTAGTAAAGAGGAATGAGATAATGCAAGTAAAACATGTCTGTAATGATAGTAGGCTCTCATCACAGACCCAGCCTGAACCAAGCAACTTATATCTTCATGATCCATATTTGCCTTCAACTCAGTGTTTTCCCCAGCCTGGTCTTTCCTGTGTACACTTTCTTACTCAAAGCCCCCAAGTTCTAACTTTGTGTTATTCCATGTTGAATGTCACAAGGGAACTTTCCCAAGTATACTCTTTGTTTTGAAAATATATTACCTAACTCCTAAAGTCAGAAAGTTTTATTTGGCTATATAGCTTCTGAGGTTTTTCTGCCCAATTGCCCTCCAGAATGTGTAGGTTGAATTAGGTCAAGTTCACTGAGGAAACCAATTACTAATTTCTTTCCTATGGAGAAGTGAATTGTGCCACGAGAAGGTCTCATATCTCATAAAACTTCCTGTGACGGTGTAAAATGCATCATGGGAGTTTCCAAATGCATTTCTCTGCTTTGCTACCAGAATTGAAGCATCAGAGAATATTAACAGCAACTTGGAGCCCCAAAGTCACTGCTCAGCCCATTTACCAGATGAAGACACCGAAACATAAAAAGTCTCGTAGTTCTTCAGTTACCAAAAAGGAGAAGAGCCTTGAACTACTGACCTCTAGTGTTGTACCTTTTGTATCTCAGAATAAAGCACAATCTTCAATAAATTATTTGTGAATCCAAGTTTGAAGGCAGTGTCTATTCATAAAACAACTGACCTAGTTAATCTAGGCAATCAAGTTAATTAGACAATTAATTCCTTGGCAGATGAAAGGAGGGCAAGTTGCTAATAAGCAAAGGACTGCTAAATTGGCTGTTTGGCCAATTGTCTGATGAAATCATTCTCAAGTCAGTCCAATGGTCATTTCAATAGCCTTCTAGATACAAGACAGATCAGGGGGTGATCTGTCTCTACTGCTGTGCTGAGTGAATGGGCAGTGGTGAGCCATCCAATTTAATAGAATGAGATGGTTTTCATTCTTTGGGATTTACAGGATGCATAATTGTGGCTAGTCGTTAATTTTAGCTTATTCACATGGAGGTTAGTTCTTGATGAGCTATCACACCTTTCTTTCCCTTGCACAGTGATTTATTTCCTCCATTCATTTTTCCTTCAGTGACACTTTTATTTCGTTTTTTTTTTTTTTAACTTTACGTTCCAGGATACATGTGCAGAACATGCAGGTTTGTTACATATGTATATGTGTGCCATGGCAGTTTTTTGCACCTATTGACCTGTCCTTTAAGTTCCCTCCCCTCACCCCCTACTCGCTAACAGGCCTTATTCCCCACCCTGTGTCCACGTGTTCTCATTGTTCAACTCCTACTTTTGAGTGAGAACATGCAGTATTTGGTTTTCTGTCCTATGTTAGTTTGCTGAGGATGATGGCTTCCAGTTTCATCCATGTCCCTCCATAGGACATGATCTCATTCCTTTTTATGGCTGTGTAGTAGTTAATGGTGTATATGTACCACATTTTCTTTATCCAGTCTATGATTAATGGGCATTTGGGTTGGTTCCATGACTTTGCTATTGTAAATTGTGCTGCAGTAAATACATGTGTGCATGTATCTTTACAGTAGAATGATTTAAATTCTTTTGGGTATATACTTGGTAATGGGATTGCTGGGTCAAATGGTATTTCCAGTTCTAGATCCTTGAGGAATCACCATACTGTCTTCCACAATGGTTGAACTAATTTACATTACCACCAACAGTGTAAAAGCTTTCCTACTTCTGCACAGCCTCACCAGTACCCATTGTTTCTCCACTTTTTAATAACTGCCTTTCTGACTAGAGGGAGATGGTATCTCAT
The DNA here is from genome assembly GCF_000951045.1 of Mandrillus leucophaeus. NCBI lineage: Eukaryota > Metazoa > Chordata > Mammalia > Primates > Cercopithecidae > Mandrillus > Mandrillus leucophaeus. Next base: position 40,000 of record NW_012104220.1, on the reverse strand, counting down.
TTTGGTTTGCATTTCTCTAATGATCGGTAAAAGTGATGCATTTTCACAAGGCCTAACTGTATTAGTCCATTTTGATGCTGCTGATAAAGACATACCTAAGACCGGGCAATTTACAAAAGAAAGAGGTTTAATGGACTTACATTTCCACATGGCTGGGGAGGTTTCACAATCATGGCGGAAGGCAAGGGGGAGCAAGTCACATCTTACAAGGATGGCAGCAGGACAAAGAGAGAGCTTGTGCAGAGAAACTCCCATTTTTAAAACCATCAGATCTCACGAGACTCATTCAATATCATGACAACAGCACAGGAAAGACCCACCCCATAATTTAATCACCTCCCACCAGATTCATCCCATGACACGTGGGAATTGTGGGAGTTACAATTCAAGATGAGATTTGGGTGGGGACACAGCCAAACCGTTACTAACAAAAGATGGGCAACCAACTCAAGCGAAAAGTTAAATACAACTGTTCAAAGGCCCTTCTCCAGAAATCAAGCAGACATTTAAATGACAACCAGAATGACAGGTGAAATCAACAAAAGGTGATTTTAATTTTTTCCCTTTCTCTTTGCTTCTAGAATCATGCATTTTTTCCTAATGAACTGAGAGAGGTGAAGCTGCCTCTCTGATAGTAAGTTTTACAACACTCAGAAACACAAGATGGATTTGACTCCCATTTCTGATTTCATCCTGGCATTCCTTTTGTTTTACAGCCCTGTTTTTTTCTCATTGGTCTCTGAGAGTTAGGAAATGTTTCAAAGGCTATGGCATCTATTCCATATATCTTAGTTGTCCCCAAATGGGCTCTGCAGAATTATCTTCACTAATGTAGAGCTAGCAGTGAGCTCTGTGACAACTACTTATGCACCACATTTCTGGGTGCCTAACTACTCATATCACATGAAAGCCCTAGGTCGTCCACATGATGGCACATAAACAAGACTACTACCTGAACGTCACCAGCTCAGAGGCACCTCTTGCTCATTTGGGAATCCCAGTTCCCCTCCCCCTGCCAACTTGATTCTCTAATTATGTGTGCAGGCCCACCCTGGGATACAGACATGTAGGATTTAGTCTTTCAAATTCTTTGCAAGGTGTTTCCCTAGCCTTGGCTGTGTCCTGAGGAGGAAGACTGCTCAGCTCAGCAGTAGTCTTGTAGTTTGGTAGCCTTTAGGGGGCTTGGGCTGCACAATAATGGGGGTGGAGTGGGGTTGGAGACTCACTAGTGGAGAAAGAAAAGGCCTTCTCCCCAGATCTCTGTTGTGCTTTGTCCCCTGGGTTCCAGAGTAACTTAATTTCGGCCCTGTGATGGTTAATATTGAGTGTCAACTTGACTGGATTGAAGGATGCAACGTGTTGTGCCTGGCTGTGTTTGCAAGGATGTTGCCAAAGAAGATTAACATTTGAGTTGGTGGACTGGGAGAAGGAGACCCACCTTCAATCTGAGTGGGCATCATCTAATCAGCTGCTGGGAGGCTAGAATAAAGCAGGCAGGAGAAGATGGAAGAGAAGACTTGCTGAGTCTTCTGGCCTTCATCTTTCTCTTGTGCTGGATGCTTCCTGCCCTCGAACATCAGACTCCGATTTACTTGGCTTTTGGACTCTTAGACTTACACCAGTGATTTATCAGGGGCTCTCGGGCCTTTGGCCACAGAAGGCTGCACTGTCGGCTTCCCTATCTTTGAGGTTTTGGGACTCAGACTGATCCACCATTGGCTTCCTTGCTCCGCAGCTTGCAAGATGGCCTATTGTGGGACTTTACCTTGTGATAGTGTGAGTCAGTTCTCCATAATAAACTCCCTTTCATATATACATCTAACCTACTAGTCAGGGTCCCTTTAGAGAACCCTGACTAATACAGGCCCAGAATTGCATAACATCATCTATGAATAAAGCTCTTTTTGTCCTAAAATCTCCCTCTCTTTGTGTTCCAGACTGATGTCCACCAGACTAGTGGTGAGAGGAAAATGAGTGGGAGACCCAAAGACTACCATGCCACCACTTCTGCTTTCTCTTTTTCTATCCCAACACCCTTCAAATATACAATAACAACAGCCACACTGCCATCCCCCCAAATGCCTCTTTGAGTAAAAATTCAAGCCTCCTTGAACATAAACTCATGGAAATGTATATACATGTGTTGGGGTAGGATGGAGAGGCAGATGGATGGCAACATTCTTACCTTGAAGTGCGTGAGCTCTGTAAGAGAAAGGAAGAAAATGAAATGTTGGAGACAGCTGGTTAGGCCCTTCCTATACGGGTGTTCAGCTCTCTCCATCCAATGGACCAGGCTGTTCCCCAGGTTGTCAGAGGATAGATCCTTTTCCTCATCGGCCAGTCCACAGTGTGGCTGACTGCAATGTCTGCTTCATTGACTTCCAGAACAAATACGCTGATGAACGTTTTCAGCAGCTCTTTGTTGAAGCATTCATGTAATTGCTCTCTAACCACAGAGTCAGGAGATGAGGGCAGTGAAATCGTGGCGCTTCTGCACTGCACATAGGCCTTCAAGATATTCCAAGTGTACATCTTATTGTTCACTAATTCGCCCCATTCTCTGTACCCATCCCTTTAAAGCCCTTCTCCATCTGTGTTCCCAGCATCATTCCTATCCCCTTCCATTTTCCTCCAATAGGCCTTGAAATTCAACACCCTGGCCAGAATAATGGAGCCATAGTATCCCTGATGTGTCCAGCAAATTCTAAAACGTTGGGTCTCAGGTCTCTCCTGCCTATCATGGCTTTCTCCTTCTCTCCAGTCTTTCCCAACCTACAGAATAAACTTTCATGTAGAGCCTGCTGGTTCTGCTGAAAACACTTCCCCCTCCCCTCACTGCCTGCCTTCCTTACCCTTCTCAGATGCTTTCCTTTGTAAGACACCGTGCCTAATCTTTGTGGCAGGTTTATATTTCTCTTTCTCAACATACTTTTTTTTTTTTTTTTGAGACAGAGTCTTGCTCTGTTGCTCAGACTAGAGGGCAGTGGCGGGATGTTGGCTCACTACAGCCTCTGTCTCCAGGGTTTAAGCCATTCTACCGCCTCAGCCTAATGTAGCTGGGATTACAGGTGTGCACCACCATGCCCAGCTAATTTTTGTCTTTTTAGTAGAGACAGGGTTTTATCATGTTGGCAAGGCTGGTCTCAAACTCCTGACCTCAAGTGATCCTCCTGACTTGGCCTCCCAAAGTGCTGGGATTACAGGTGTGAGCCCAGCCTCAACATACCTTTGACCCTGGTATATTGTTTTGTTTTTGAGAATGTTCCTGGCCTTATTTGTTAAAGACACGCTTGATCCCTTCCTGCCTGGATTATATTCTGAAGTTCTAAATTTCCTTAGATTAATTCACATAAATAGCACCAACTCCAAATTTCTTTTTTCTAGTCCCCAAATTTCTTTCTGACACAGGACTGTGGGTGGAGGAGGGAGGAGGACTCACAGGTCAGTTTTCACCAGATAGCAGTAGAGGCCGTACTACTGAAGGAGGGTGGGGTGGGATCTGTGACTTGAGAGTGCATGTGAAGTTTAACACATGTTCTTTCGTCTTACGAAAAAAATTACTGAAGACACTAAACCTTAGTCTTAGGTTGAGTCCCTCAGAAGCAGCCCCTGAGACAAATATCGGAGCATAACTCATTCACTTGGAAGGTGGTCTCAGGAAACACTAACAGGGGGATGAGGAAGTGAGTCTGGAAGAGGATGAAAGGAAGCCACGAAGTGTGCAGGGTTCCCTCTCCTCCCAAACCCTGGGAGACTGAGGAAATTACCACAGAGGTGTCACTCAAGTGCTGTCACCCAAGGGCTGGGAAAGGTGGCCATTTTTCTCCTCCTCTATTATTGAGTGCTGTTCCAGGAAGGATTAACTCCCCCAGCATTTCTGGCAGACCCTGCCCTCTGTTGGAAACCAGACCTTGGGGCAGAGCCCTACGTAGTTGAGGTTAGGCGCCAATAGCTTCTATTAGGACAGTCACAGCCTCAGCGGAGGGGAATGGGCAGGACACTCGCTTCCCCATCTGCTGTGCCCCTATTCAAAGACATGAATAGAAATGCACTTTTATACTTTACTGGTCAGTGACCCAGAAAGGCAGAGAACCCTCCTTCCCTTTGGTCAGAAACTACTCCACGCAGCTTGCTGGTGTGATTTTCAAAATGAAAGTGCTTCCCACACCCCCTCCACAGAGAAGGGTCCAGTGAGGAGGGAGGAAGGCTGCTGGAGTTTTGCATCACCTAGTCACTGGTCTTGATAACTCCTAAGAAAGTGGTTAGTGTCCGATTAATGAAAATAAATATTTATTAAATTGAAGAATAAATAAAGAAATTGGGATTGAAGCCAAGAACACCTGATCCCAAGAGCTATGTTCTTCTCATTTAATTCAGTCTTTACCTTGTTAGGAAGTCCCTGAGCTAGGGAGACTGGCAACAGTAGCTGCCACCAGTGGTGGCAACAAAGTGTCCCTCATTGGGAATTTGCAGCCTTGGCTGATAATGGCTTTTGTGTCTCTATGACTGGGACCTGTGAATTGACCTGCTAACCTCACCAGAATACAAAAAACTCTGCTCTATTAAGGGCTGTTGAAAAATCAACCAAAATGTCAACACACTTAATAACAGATCTATTAATAATTCAAATGTTTTAGTAACAATATAAGCATTTCCTCACATTATATCAGAAAATTTGACAATGTTTGCCCATATTTATAATTGTGATAGCTTTATTTTTCAGAAATAGTATGATTATTAAGCACAAATGCATTTGTTTCTGCACTGAATAGCCTGGCTTGATGAAAATCTTCCAAAGTCAATAGCTCTTATTTAAATAGATAAAATTTGTCTGGAAAACTTCTGAATTCATTGCAAGAAAAGGGAAGCTATGTTTAGCATAGAGCTAGTGGTGCTTATGTGTTTTTGTTTCTTATAATTCTTTCGTAATTGGTTATGGATGGTAACTTTCTATTCGGGATGCATTCTATTCCACTGGCTGTAATAGGTAAGAGAGTTTCCATGGTGTAAATTTGCATACACGTTATGTAGTCCACATGCATGCACATTTACACACTTACTACATTTGTTTATTCAACAACTACTTATTTGCTTATTAATGCTGTTGTCATTAAATGTACAAACTTATTCGAGGGCCACAATAAGATTATTGCTCTGTTAAAAAGGAAAATACAGTCTTTGTCTCAAGAAAGACCTAATTCATGAGCTGCTTAACATTGAGTAAGTGACTTAAACCCTTCAACTCTCAGTTTCTACATCTGTCAGATTGTGATAGATAATCCTTACTGCATGATTGATGAAGGTTAAATTAGATAATACCTGTCAGTAAGTTAATACTTAATTCTATGAATGACTCTATAAGGTTGATATTACTATGCATATTTTTTATAGAGAAGGCAATCAAGATTCTCCCAAATATCAGTCCTCCAATGTGCACAGAATGGCACCTAGGTAGCTAACACACTGAGGGTACATTCTGATTTTGCCCTCAGTGTGTTATTTAGTGGGTTACTGAGTGAGATCTGACATCTCACTTTAAGGTTTTCAGGGTTATATAGAAGTAGCAAGAAGATTCCTCTTATCTCAGGTGACGCCATAATTGTTCTTATCAGGGAAGAGACATAGAATCTCTTTTTTATCAATTAGATACTCATTAAGGTTAGCAAACTTTTATTGATTAGTGAAGGAATGTGTGGCTGGTTAAAGGCATAGTAGCAGCTTAACTGTTAACTGCAAAGCAGGGGACGCCTAACCACTTCTCTGAAAGTATTTTTATATATTTCTGCTGGGTTTTATTAAACATCCAGCAGCAAGGCTTAAGAAGGCTGTTTAAATATTTGAAAGAGGATTGATTGTATGTTTTGACATAGTTGTGCTTTTACAGGAGTAGCAATGATCGTATGGATTGGTTGTCGGTTTGATGTACTTCTTGCATGAGTGGTGTTGACAAAGTCAGAATATTCCTGAAAGTACATGTTTGGTTTCACCAGCATCATTTTGTAATATTGGGGTAAATATTTTTCTTTGTGTGTGGGAACACATTTCTAAAATCACAAAGGAAGGCAGTGAGCCGACATGATTTTTGTATACAAATATTTATCTTATAGACAACTTTTCAGGAACATTTAGTGCATAAAGCCAAGTAGATCTATATATCGATCAGGCTGGCTGGTTTCCAGAGTAGGAGAACTTGATTCATCTCCCATAAATTCACTATTCTCTTTACGCTTTCAGGATTTTCACTGGCAGCATTTCTCCCAAGGCTACAAGGCCTTTGCCACCTACTTGGGCATGGGCGAAGAAGAAGAAAAAAATAATAAAGGAAGAAGGAGGCATGTATAGAATATTTACAAAGCAAAAAAAGTTTACCTTTGATATCTTTTTTATAAGAAACCTAGAAGAAATAATCTTC
>NW_012104220.1:28290-32548 GCF_000951045.1 Mandrillus leucophaeus | reverse complement strand
TATTTTTCAGAAATAGTATGATTATTAAGCACAAATGCATTTGTTTCTGCACTGAATAGCCTGGCTTGATGAAAATCTTCCAAAGTCAATAGCTCTTATTTAAATAGATAAAATTTGTCTGGAAAACTTCTGAATTCATTGCAAGAAAAGGGAAGCTATGTTTAGCATAGAGCTAGTGGTGCTTATGTGTTTTTGTTTCTTATAATTCTTTCGTAATTGGTTATGGATGGTAACTTTCTATTCGGGATGCATTCTATTCCACTGGCTGTAATAGGTAAGAGAGTTTCCATGGTGTAAATTTGCATACACGTTATGTAGTCCACATGCATGCACATTTACACACTTACTACATTTGTTTATTCAACAACTACTTATTTGCTTATTAATGCTTTTGTCATTAAATGTACAAACTTATTCGAGGGCCACAATAAGATTATTGCTCTGTTAAAAAGGAAAATACAGTCTTTGTCTCAAGAAAGACCTAATTCATGAGCTGCTTAACATTGAGTAAGTGACTTAAACCCTTCAACTCTCAGTTTCTACATCTGTCAGATTGTGATAGATAATCCTTACTGCATGATTGATGAAGGTTAAATTAGATAATACCTGTCAGTAAGTTAATACTTAATTCTATGAATGACTCTATAAGGTTGATATTACTATGCATATTTTTTATAGAGAAGGCAATCAAGATTCTCCCAAATATCAGTCCTCCAATGTGCACAGAATGGCACCTAGGTAGCTAACACACTGAGGGTACATTCTGATTTTGCCCTCAGTGTGTTATTTAGTGGGTTACTGAGTGAGATCTGACATCTCACTTTAAGGTTTTCAGGGTTATATAGAAGTAGCAAGAAGATTCCTCTTATCTCAGGTGACGCCATAATTGTTCTTATCAGGGAAGAGACATAGAATCTCTTTTTTATCAATTAGATACTCATTAAGGTTAGCAAACTTTTATTGATTAGTGAAGGAATGTGTGGCTGGTTAAAGGCATAGTAGCAGCTTAACTGTTAACTGCAAAGCAGGGGACGCCTAACCACTTCTCTGAAAGTATTTTTATATATTTCTGCTGGGTTTTATTAAACATCCAGCAGCAAGGCTTAAGAAGGCTGTTTAAATATTTGAAAGAGGATTGATTGTATGTTTTGACATAGTTGTGCTTTTACAGGAGTAGCAATGATCGTATGGATTGGTTGTCGGTTTGATGTACTTCTTGCATGAGTGGTGTTGACAAAGTCAGAATATTCCTGAAAGTACATGTTTGGTTTCACCAGCATCATTTTGTAATATTGGGGTAAATATTTTTCTTTGTGTGTGGGAACACATTTCTAAAATCACAAAGGAAGGCAGTGAGCCGACATGATTTTTGTATACAAATATTTATCTTATAGACAACTTTTCAGGAACATTTAGTGCATAAAGCCAAGTAGATCTATATATCGATCAGGCTGGCTGGTTTCCAGAGTAGGAGAACTTGATTCATCTCCCATAAATTCACTATTCTCTTTACGCTTTCAGGATTTTCACTGGCAGCATTTCTCCCAAGGCTACAAGGCCTTTGCCACCTACTTGGGCATGGGCGAAGAAGAAGAAAAAAATAATAAAGGAAGAAGGAGGCATGTATAGAATATTTACAAAGCAAAAAAAGTTTACCTTTGATATCTTTTTTATAAGAAACCTAGAAGAAATAATCTTCGTGTATTTTTCTTTGATTTTTGACCTGCTTTTGGCAAAAGGAAGAGGATAAGGCAGTGATGAGGTGGGTTTGGAGCTTGTCCCACCTGCACTCTCCTCTACCCTTTACTTGTCATTGATGTGGCCTGAAGGAGTTCTTTCCAGTTCTGAGTGCAGGCTCATCCCCCCAAAACTGGGTACAATTATATGCCACGTGGGGTTGTTGTAAAGATTAAAGAAAAGTACTTCGTGAACAGTAAGTAATTAATAATTTTTGGCTATTTTTAACTTTGAACAAGAGTATAATCACCTCTGGGAAGGCAGAATATCTACTAGTTAGAATATAGTATTAGAAGTGGGCAAGTTGCTACATTTTGTTTTTAACCTGACTGTTGACTTACCGTATACTTGGCATTAATAATGCAGTTGTTTAAGTTACATAGAAAATTTGGTGTTGCAATTTGGTGATGATAACAGGCCCTAAAGTGTTTTCAGAAAGGGATTTGGAGGTAATGAGGGAGGTAACAGGTCACTCAGAGCCTTGTTGACCATTGTAGGACGTTAGCTTTGATTTTTACCACTTCAAGGCTGTAAGAAGAGGTGTAAAATGATCTGAATTAATTTTTTTAATGGACTGTTCTGGTTGCTGTGTTGATAGTAGCCTGTGACTGGTGGGAAGGGAAAAGTAAGGGAGAAGCAGAAAGACCTTTCAGGCAGAAAGTGCAGTAAGTAACACAGTAGAGAGTTGACGATGGCTTGCATCAGGATGGTTGCAGTGGAACGTTTGAGAAGTAATCACATTCTTGATATATATTCAAAGTAGAGACAATAGCATTGCAGATGGACTTGCTGTAGGGTGCAAGAGAAAAAAAGGAGTCAAAAGTCGCTTCAAAGTTTTTAGCCTATGCCACTGGAAGAATCCAGTTGCCCTCAGTAGGGATGGGAACTGAAGTAGAGTAGATTCAGGGCGGAAGATCAGGCATTCGTTTGGTACATACTATATTTTAAAATGTTTATTTAATTCGAGGTAGAGATGTCAAGTAGGCAGTCAGAGATGTGAAACTGCAGTTTGAAAACAAGGTCAGACTGGAGATATAAATGTGGAAATAGCTTGCATACAGATGGTATTTGAAGCTACAGACTGGATGAAATCACCAAGAAATATGTGTGGCAGGGAAGACAGCACCAAGGGCTGAGCCCTGGAACAGTTTACTTTCATTAAATGATGTCTCCTGAAGATTAAAGGAAAAGCAGCATTATTCAAAAGAGCCCATATCTACATTTGATCACTTTCTTGCCTTGTAATTGCAAAAGGTATAAGTCCTCCTGCTTTTGCCAGGGTTCTGCTGAAAGAGAGTCTGTAATGGGACTCAGAACACAATACCCCAAAGTATGGCATTTTGATATGCTGAGTACTTTAAACTTAAGGACATTAGAAGGCCTTATGAGCAGGTCACTGTGACCTTCTCTTGCCCTTCTGTCTCCTGCCCCTCCTTCTCCCCAAAAAGGGAGACATAGAAACCAGAATTCCTTTTCCCCAATGCAGGTCATAGAAATTAGGATTCCTCTCCCTCAAAGCAAACCGTAATGTCTACAAAGGTTACCCTCTCCCTCCTCCCTCGAAGATCTTTATTCCAGAGGCATCCTGCCCCACACCTGAGAGGAAGGAATGCTATGCAAGGAGGTCAAGGAGAATCTGAACAGACAGGTCTTGCTGGATTTTCCTCCTCAGTCTATTAGCACTAGATCATACCTTTTGTGCAATCACATCTCTACACAGCTGTTCATTCTTTATTGAATCTAAGCATAAGAAACGACAGCTTTCCCTTCAGAAATGAAGATCTAAAAGCCCTATCTTCATTTCTGAAACTCTAAAAGATCCTATGTCACATAACAGTTTGATTAACTACATCTGTTATGTTTTTCTCTTGTTAACTTGCTTTTTGCTACAGGAGTTTTGGCTATGACCCTTACGATGGGTGAGGAAAAGTATTAAACCTTTTGGCCCTTACAACAGTAAACATCAGATATAATTTAATCTCTTTGAATGTCTCTTAACTGTCTTGGACTTGTATCTGGAATATATAAAGAACCATAACAATTTGATAATGATAAAACCAACTCTCAAGTAAAAGATGGGCCAAAGATTTGAACTGAAACTTTTCCAAAGACGATATGAAGATGGCAAATGAGCACATGAAAAGATGTACATCATCAGTCTTTATGGAAATGCAAATAAAAATCACAATGGGACATCATCAACTAAAATGGTTAAAAAGTAAACACGCCCCTCCCCTGCCAAGGAAAGCCAGCAAAAACTGATAGTATCCAATGCCATGGTGGATAAAGAACAACCAGGACTCATATATTGTTGGTTAGGAATGACAAAAGGTACAGCCATTTACACAGGCAGTTTTTTTTTTTTTTATAAAGTTAAACACATACCATATGTGTTTAGCTTTATAGAGTTAAACAGCAATCCATATTTAAACAGCAATCCATATTTACCCAAAGTGGGGGTAGAAACATGGTCATACAAAAACCTGTACACACATGTTACTAGTGGCTTTATTCATATTTA
>NW_012104220.1:22665-26790 GCF_000951045.1 Mandrillus leucophaeus | reverse complement strand
GAGAGTTGACGATGGCTTGCATCAGGATGGTTGCAGTGGAACGTTTGAGAAGTAATCACATTCTTGATATATATTCAAAGTAGAGACAATAGCATTGCAGATGGACTTGCTGTAGGGTGCAAGAGAAAAAAAGGAGTCAAAAGTCGCTTCAAAGTTTTTAGCCTATGCCACTGGAAGAATCCAGTTGCCCTCAGTAGGGATGGGAACTGAAGTAGAGTAGATTCAGGGCGGAAGATCAGGCATTCGTTTGGTACATACTATATTTTAAAATGTTTATTTAATTCGAGGTAGAGATGTCAAGTAGGCAGTCAGAGATGTGAAACTGCAGTTTGAAAACAAGGTCAGACTGGAGATATAAATGTGGAAATAGCTTGCATACAGATGGTATTTGAAGCTACAGACTGGATGAAATCACCAAGAAATATGTGTGGCAGGGAAGACAGCACCAAGGGCTGAGCCCTGGAACAGTTTACTTTCATTAAATGATGTCTCCTGAAGATTAAAGGAAAAGCAGCATTATTCAAAAGAGCCCATATCTACATTTGATCACTTTCTTGCCTTGTAATTGCAAAAGGTATAAGTCCTCCTGCTTTTGCCAGGGTTCTGCTGAAAGAGAGTCTGTAATGGGACTCAGAACACAATACCCCAAAGTATGGCATTTTGATATGCTGAGTACTTTAAACTTAAGGACATTAGAAGGCCTTATGAGCAGGTCACTGTGACCTTCTCTTGCCCTTCTGTCTCCTGCCCCTCCTTCTCCCCAAAAAGGGAGACATAGAAACCAGAATTCCTTTTCCCCAATGCAGGTCATAGAAATTAGGATTCCTCTCCCTCAAAGCAAACCGTAATGTCTACAAAGGTTACCCTCTCCCTCCTCCCTCGAAGATCTTTATTCCAGAGGCATCCTGCCCCACACCTGAGAGGAAGGAATGCTATGCAAGGAGGTCAAGGAGAATCTGAACAGACAGGTCTTGCTGGATTTTCCTCCTCAGTCTATTAGCACTAGATCATACCTTTTGTGCAATCACATCTCTACACAGCTGTTCATTCTTTATTGAATCTAAGCATAAGAAACGACAGCTTTCCCTTCAGAAATGAAGATCTAAAAGCCCTATCTTCATTTCTGAAACTCTAAAAGATCCTATGTCACATAACAGTTTGATTAACTACATCTGTTATGTTTTTCTCTTGTTAACTTGCTTTTTGCTACAGGAGTTTTGGCTATGACCCTTACGATGGGTGAGGAAAAGTATTAAACCTTTTGGCCCTTACAACAGTAAACATCAGATATAATTTAATCTCTTTGAATGTCTCTTAACTGTCTTGGACTTGTATCTGGAATATATAAAGAACCATAACAATTTGATAATGATAAAACCAACTCTCAAGTAAAAGATGGGCCAAAGATTTGAACTGAAACTTTTCCAAAGACGATATGAAGATGGCAAATGAGCACATGAAAAGATGCACATCATCAGTCTTTATGGAAATGCAAATAAAAATCACAATGGGACATCATCAACTAAAATGGTTAAAAAGTAAACACGCCCCTCCCCTGCCAAGGAAAGCCAGCAAAAACTGATAGTATCCAATGCCATGGTGGATAAAGAACAACCAGGACTCATATATTGTTGGTTAGGAATGACAAAAGGTACAGCCATTTACACAGGCAGTTTTTTTTTTTTTTATAAAGTTAAACACATACCATATGTGTTTAGCTTTATAGAGTTAAACAGCAATCCATATTTAAACAGCAATCCATATTTACCCAAAGTGGGGGTAGAAACATGGTCATACAAAAACCTGTACACACATGTTACTAGTGGCTTTATTCATATTTACCAAAAACTGGAAACTACTCAATTATCCTTCAACTGGTGAATGGTTAAACTGTGATACATACTTGTGATGGAAGACTATTTAACAAGAAATAGAACAAATTACAAATACACACAGCAATGTAGATGAACTCAAATGCATTATGGTAAGTGAAAAAAATCAGACTTAAACAGCTATATAGGGTATAATTGCATAAGGATAATCTATAAAGACAGAGATGTGGCTGTTGAGGACTGAGGTTGTGGAGAGGGGTTGATTACAAAGGGCACAAGTGAATATTTGCAGGAAAGAGAACCGGTCTACACCTTGACTGCAGTAGTTATATTATTGCATACCTTTGTCAAAACTCATGCAATGATACACCAACAAGGGTGAATTTTACTATATATAAATTATATCTTGGCCAGGTGCGGTGGCTCACACTTGTAATCCCAGCACTTTGGGAGGCCAAGGTGGGCAGATCACCTGAGTTCAGGAGTTTGAGACCAGCCTGGTCAACATGGTAAAACCTCGTCTCTACTAAAAATACAAAAAAAATCAGCTCAGCCTGGTGGCCTGTGCCTGTAGTCCCAGCTACTTGGGAGGCTGAGGCAGGAGAATCTCTTGAACCCAGGAGGTGGAGGTTGCAGTGAGCCGAGATCACGCCACTGAACTCCAGCCTGGGAGACAGAGCCAGACTCCGTCTCAAAAAAAATAAAAAAATTGTATCTCCATAAAACTGATTTTTAAAAAATCAATAGCTTTTTTTAATAAAACAATAAACAGCTACAAAAATATAATAAAATATCAGAACAAAAAAAAAGCCACATGGCTTTTAGTGCTGAACTTTTTGAGTTAACTACGTCAAAAAGTCAAGAGAAAGCGAGTTACCATGCTGAAGTCTTTCCCAAAGGATGGGCAAGAGGTGGAGAGTTATTGTCCTCTTTCATTTGCGGCATCCAGGAACACTTTGAACAAAGCCAGTGATACACTTGCTGTGGACCTGTTGGATAGCACATTCGCCTCAGTGAAAGATGACCCCGCCTAATGTACTATAAAGTGTCAGCATACAACAAGCTTGTTGTATTTTTAGATCCCAGACTCAGAGACTCCATGTATGGTATTTTCACACGGGGTGAGGTTGACCCAAAACACCACAGGCAGATTCTCTGGAGTAAAAGATTTTTAACTACATGTCAGCAATGATTAGTTACAAAGGGAAAGAGAACTTGCCCCACTTGACACTAAATGACAGAACAATTTGACAAAAGCTAAAAACAGGAAAAAAATCAGTCCTTAAGACAAGAGGCTGATCCCCAGTAGTGTTAGGGACAAGTCTTTTGATTACATCTTTTGTCCCACGAATAATAAATCCCTACCCTCAAAAGGCTTTCTAGGCTGGTCTCCTAGATTTTGGCCCGGTGACCTCCAAAGTATAATTTGCAGAGTTAAAGGAATCTGACCTGCATTTAATATTTAGTTCCTATATATCTCCACAAAGTGTATTCTGGAGAGGGAGCCACAGAATTTCATTATCCCTCTACAAATCAGGTACAGCACAGACAACACATTCTATAGTTTTTTAAAGACCTGGGTAACCAGTTAAAGCCACGATTACTGAAGATGCTCTTTAAAACCTCTTGACGTAGTCTTCTAGCCTGGTTATTATTAATAATTGTGATGCTGACTTTCTGTGAAAGCTCAATCACAATATTTAGTGATAGTGTGCAGAGGACATCAGACAGGCCCCTGTCATCAGGGCTGGCATTGGGGTGGGAAGAAGAAGGACTTAAGAATAAAATGATAATCCTCATAATGATAGTAATTCAAAGTAGCATAAGCCAAATTTCAAATGTGTGGTAGGAAGAGCAAACACAGTAGAGAAGCAGCACATCATAAACAGAGGTTTGAGAATCAAATGGCTCTGCCCTTGAGTCCAGGTTCCATTCCTTTTTAGCTGAAACACTGGACAACTCACATAACCTCTCTAAGCCTTTGTCTCTTTATCTGTAAAAAACAGATACATAAATTTCACTGCTTAAACCTGTAAGAACTAAAGGGAATCATGCCTGTAAATGTTTAAGGACAGTGCCTGGCATGGAAAGCACTCAGGAAATGTTAACTCTTGGTGGTAGAAGAAGTAGTAATAGGATTTGAAATAAGCAGTGATTTCTGCAGTGGTACATGGTGTGCACTTCCGGGGAGGTCTTAGGTGGAGCTATACATTTGGGAGTACAAATAGTATTTAAAATGATGGGCTGGAGGGAGATTATTCAAGGAGAGAAAGTAGATGAAAAGGAGGATAAG
>NW_012104220.1:19774-21765 GCF_000951045.1 Mandrillus leucophaeus | reverse complement strand
TGGCGGGGAGGAGGGCAGAAAAGAGATTTTTGATGGAAAAGTCTGGAAAATGTTACTTGTTTAAATGCCTGGGTTGGGATAAATAACAGCAGAGTAAATGAAAATCGCACCAGCAAAGGATACCCTCCCGTTTGTGTGACTGAACATAAGTCCATGAAACTTACAGTGGTGCCCAAATAAAGAGAAGCCACCAGCTCTAACTCAGCATTGACCGAGCCTGTCAGATCTTATCTTAATGAGCTACAGATCCTAGGACAGGAGAGGAACAAAACGAAGCTGTGTGATAAGGTACACAGTGCCATAATTGGATCAAGCTGAGGCAGCGGTGGTCCTCAACAGCAGCTGTGGGTACAAATGAAAGGGCTGTCACTCGCAAATAATTTGCTATGTTTCAGTTTTCACTTTTGTCCATAGAGTTGTGTGTCAGAAGAAAAGTCCAAGAGCATAGCTTTCCCTTCTCCATTTGCCTGCCAGAATATTTCTATCTACACTTCAGCAAATTTAACAACATGACAAATCTCGAGATGTTTGAAATCCTTTATTTACATGAATCCAATATACTTCCTCAGATCTTACAACCTCCCTCTGCATCTGGTAAATTCCCTGTGTTGCTAGTGCAGTGTTGCAATTTGCATTGCATTTTCCATGATTTGCCAGTGTTCCCAAGAAATACTCGGTAAATACTGATCCTGGGCGCTGTGAAATGAGCCCTTCAGAGTAAACTGAGGTTTTGTTACAAATGAACAAGCATTTAGCCTCCCATGATCCACAGCAATTTTATGACAATTCCATGGGCATTGTTTTAGTAATCTAACGTTGCGTAACAAACTACCCCCAAATTCAGTGGCTTAAAACAACAATTGATTGTTTCTCATCATTCTGTAATCTGGAATGGGCTTAGTGATACTGTTCTTCTGCACTCTGTGGTGTCTGCTGGGGCTGGAACCTGTAAGATGGCTTCTTTACTCACACCTCTGGCACTTCAGCTGTGCTGTTGGGAACAGGGGGTGGCTGGGCAGGCATTCTTCTCCACATGCCCTCTTCATGTGGAGAGCATGGTCTCAGAGAGTTCTGATGTGTTACATGGTGGTGGCTTACAGGAAGGAGGAGGCAGAAGCTGCCAGTACTCTTAAGGCCAGGGCTTGTCCCAGTATATAACTTCTGACATATTGTACTGATTCAAGCGAGTGATGGGGCCAGCCCCG
The DNA here is from genome assembly GCF_000951045.1 of Mandrillus leucophaeus. Lineage (NCBI taxonomy): Eukaryota > Metazoa > Chordata > Mammalia > Primates > Cercopithecidae > Mandrillus > Mandrillus leucophaeus. The sequence continues at coordinate 20,560 of NW_012104220.1, read as the reverse complement.
ATTCAAGGGAGGGGAGATAGGTAGCGGTAGGGACAGATCCCCACCGTTAAGGGGATGAATGAGCAGTGTGTGTGTACAGGGAAGGAAAGAACTGATGGTGGCCATTTTTAGAGGCCTCATAGATGCCTCTTGGACTGCTCGGTGGGGACTGAGGAGGACTGGAATTGGATTTGTTGCTTGTAACTGGTTTGTTTCTTGTTTTGAGCATATTATCTCAGAGGTATGAGGGACTCTAGACATTTAAACAGGGATTCTCAAACAATTTTGTGGTAATCCACACTGGAAGTTTTATGAAACAATGTTGACTCTTAATCTGTGTGTTGAATTCTGAAGTCCTTTATTCTGTTTCATTTTAAAGAAAGTTTGTCTTGACCCATGACATTGATTTCATTACCTACCAATGGCATAACACTGTGTTTTGAAAAATACCAGTCTAATCCTCTCTACTGATTTTACAGATGAGGTGGCTAAGGATTAATGAGGTTGGGTGACTTTTTAGAGGCAGAACTAGTATGCAGGTCTCCTGACTCAGAGGTGATTAAATGCCCTATCAGTTTTCCATACTGCATTTATAAATACAGAGTCAGCAGTCATCTAATGTGAGTTACTAATTTTGTTTAATCTATACTTACTCATTATGGTCGTCACAAAAGTATAAATGAGGGATTGTTGTTTTTTTAAAATGTATTTTTTTTCTTATTCCCCTACAACTTTACTGTGCTTAATATAATTTTTCAAGCATGAGCATTAACTCACAGCATTTCTGAGCACGTGTATAATGTATAA
>NW_012104220.1:0-19724 GCF_000951045.1 Mandrillus leucophaeus | reverse complement strand
TTTGAAAAATACCAGTCTAATCCTCTCTACTGATTTTACAGATGAGGTGGCTAAGGATTAATGAGGTTGGGTGACTTTTTAGAGGCAGAACTAGTATGCAGGTCTCCTGACTCAGAGGTGATTAAATGCCCTATCAGTTTTCCATACTGCATTTATAAATACAGAGTCAGCAGTCATCTAATGTGAGTTACTAATTTTGTTTAATCTATACTTACTCATTATGGTCGTCACAAAAGTATAAATGAGGGATTGTTGTTTTTTTAAAATGTATTTTTTTTCTTATTCCCCTACAACTTTACTGTGCTTAATATAATTTTTCAAGCATGAGCATTAACTCACAGCATTTCTGAGCACGTGTATAATGTATAACCTATTCTCTGCCCTCAGACTGTTTTTTTTTTTTTTCCTTTTTGAGGTGGGGAGTGTAGTTTGCCTACTTCACAACCCCAGGAGATATAAAAGAAATAAAAACCTGTAAATATCATCATATTTAATATTACAGTCAAGAGGAAAAATTTTCTGACTTTCATATAATGAAAAATTGGAGTAGTTTTCTAAGGAAGATGGTGGAAAGGTCCACAGGAGATTTTGAGGAGCAGGACTGTCTTCCAGGAAAAGTTTTAGTGTATTTCTGCCTGGAGTCATGCATTGACTGGAGGACCTACAAATCCAAATGTTAGTCATTTTGGTTTAGTGGTGTTATGGGGCTTCATTAACTGATGGTTCCATTAGATTTCCAACAATAAAACTGCTTTGCAGGTAAACTAAACTACCTTTAAACTTGGGGCTGCAATTGATAGTGAAGAATTGGATGGATGTTACTTTGGTTCTTACTGCAGTTTGACGGTCTAGTATAGCACTATTCAATAGAAGTATAATATGAGCCACACACATGGCATTTCTAAACATTCTAGAAGACTCATTTTAAAAAGTAGAAAGAAATAAGTGGAAGTAATTTTTTTAAGTTTGTATTTTGAAGTAAGTTTAGACATTAAAAAGTTGCAAAAATAGTATGGTGTTCTAGTATATCTTTCACCCAGCTTCTTTTAATGTTAGCATTTTGCATAATCACGGCAAAGTTAACAACACTAAGAAATCATCATAGATCCAATATTCTTAACTAAATTACAGATTTTATTTGGACTAGTGAAATAATTAACTCAATAGATCCAAAATATTATCATTTCAACATGTGATCAACACAAAAAATTATTAAGATACTTTACATCCCCTGTCTTGCACCAAACATTTAAAATCTGGTGTGTGTTTTACTCTCACAGCACATCTCAGTTTAGCTAGCCACATTTCAAGCCCTCAATCACCACATGTGGTTGGTGGCTACTGTATAGGACAGTACAGTCCTACTGTCACAACTCAGAGAAGAGTAGTCATCAACAATCTACTTATTATGCATGTGAATTATCTGTAGGGAACCTGAGCACATGCAATGCGGGGCCTCTCAGATGGGGCCTGAGAGCCAGGCAGAGTGGAATTCCAGCTCTGCAATTTATCATTGGCTGTGTGACCTTGACACGTAACTCAAATTTTCTGGACCTCCTTTTCTTCATCTGTCAAAAGAAAAAAAAAATAGGAAATAGAAAATAAAGAAGATAGCACCAACTCATGGGGTAATCAGATGGACTGAATGAGATAACACATGTTAAATGTGAACACAGCACCTTACCTGGAGTCGGTACACATCAAATGTTAGCTTCTAGTGGTCATCTATGTCACTACCAATAGATCAATTTATGTGCACTTTCTTTGGGTTAAGTGCTATGAACAGACCAATTAGGGCTCTGGTTAATATTTTAGAAAAGGCTCAACAGATGCTTATTGCCAGACACTGGGCTGAGTGCTAGGAATATAAAGATGAATAAAAAGCACTTCAGGAGTTTACTATTTAGTAAAAGACAGATAGCATTTAAATAAGAATTCTGCATTTTCTGTGTATATGTGTTTGTGTTTGTGTATCTGTGATGGGGTGGAGGATCGAAATTGTTGTGGCAATTTAATTAATTTTTAAAATTATAAAACAAATATACCTTTAAGAGTTATGAAAACAGTTTAAAAAATTAAATATTGGTGGGACACGGTGGGTCACACCTGTAATCCCAGCACTTTGGGAAGCCGAGGTTGTGGATCACAAGGTCAAGAGATCAAGATCATCCTGGCCAATGTGGTGAAATCCTGTCTTTACTAAAAATACAAAAATTAGCTGGGCATGGTGGCACATGCGTGTAGTCCCAGCTACTTGGGAGGCTGAGGCAGGAGAATTGCTCGAACCCCGGAGGCGGAGGTTGCAATGAGCTGAGATCACACCACTGCACTCCAGCCTGGTGACAGAGTGAGATTCTGTCTCAGTAAATAAATAAATAAATAAATAAATAAATAAATAAATAATATCAGTAATCCTGTCATCTTCACAATTGGCTTTTTCTGTCTTTTAAGATATTTATTTTAGAGTTTTTTCATTTGATTAACATTGTGTGTTTGTAATCATAGTGTAGGTATAGTCACTTAACTTCTATATTGCTAGATATTTCCTGCAGAATCTGAAAGACTATTTGTAAAGAGACAGTTACCTAAGGCATTTTTAAATAAATGATTTAAGTTGCATTCATTAGCAGGAATAAAATTTATTTATTTCTTATTACAGAAGGAGGTGGTGAACTCATGGAGGTGGTTAGATGTGTTTAAGAAAGCTATCAGTGATAATGATAAGGAGAGCTAATTTTTCTTGAGCACAAGTATTGTGCAAACCCAGCAGTATGACTCCAGAGCCCTGTCTTGTCTAATAACCTATACTGTCTTCAAAAAAACTTGTGTGTTTGTTTTAATCTAAGTGTAACATATGTTGATTTCTTAAAGTCTGGATATATACAGAGAACTAGAAAATCACAATAATGACTACCAAATGTGTAATTGTCTTTGGGAAGTTACACAATGGACTATGCACTTTCCTTCCTCCCTCCCGCCCTCCCTTCCTTCCTTCCTTCTCTCTTCGGCATTTACTTTGTATTATGTGATCAATAATTTTAACTAAATTGTCTTCTTCTGTTATAGATATAATTTGAGGGATGAAATATCTTGAACTTTCAGAACGAGAACGAAAATCTCATTGATGTATTTTTTTTTTTTTTGAGACGGAGTCTCGCCCTGTCTTCCAGGCTGGAGTGCAGTGGCACCATCTCAGCTCACTGCAAACTCTGCCTCCCGGATTCACACCATTCTCCTGCCTCAGCCTCCCAAGTAGCTGGGACTACAGGCGCTCACCACCATGCCTGGCTAAGTTTTTGTATTTTTTAGTAGAGACGGGGTTTCACTGCATTAGCCAGGATGGTCTTGATCTCCTGACCTCATGATCCGCCTGCCTCGGCCTCCCAAAGTGCTGGGATTACAGGCGTGAGCCACCACACCTGGCCTCACCGATGTATTTTTAAATATTCTATTCATTGTGTACTGGTCACAAGACACAAAGATCTAGGTCTGAATTCTGGCTCTTATATTTGCTAAATATATTCCTTTTGGGCAGCTTATCTTCTTTGAGACTCAGTTTCCTTACTTGTGAAATGAGAACAAGAAAAATGCCTTTCTTCCAGGGTAGTTTTGAGGTTTAAAAAAGATAATGTATGTAAAGCTTGTACTATTACAAAATACACTTCACACACATTGACCACAGAAAGTGTTCAATAAATGGTTGCATAACAGTCAGTCCAAGATACCATAGTTAACTAAATGTGATCTTTATCTCACAGCAGTCATTTTGAAATCCAGACTTTTTTTTTTTTTTAAGATAAAACTGCTTTGTTTTGCCTCCATTCTCTTATTTCTCATTTATCTTTTCAAGAATCAAATATAGAGGATTTTAAGCAGGATGTTTCTTTTATTACTTAAAGAGGACTGCTCTTCTAACTCTAACAGTGAGGCCATGAGGCTTGCTGCCCTGGCATGGAAGGAGACCATGAGGAAATGGAAATGGAAAGCCAGAAGTTGGTCCCTTCTGTTCCAGGAGGATGTGGGGAAGAGGCAGACAGAGAAAGAGTGGTGAGATCTATCTGCCCCTTGGTTTGGTCAGCATCTCATTGGCACACGGGAACTTTAGAATCATCCACATAATTTTGGGATTCTGAGAATGTGAGTACTAGTGGTGTGGTATGTGGGGCGTGGAGTGCAGGCTTTTACAACAATTCCAATCTTTGCTATAGCCCAAATTGGTTTAGGAGTGATAGTGCTGTGGCTCTGAGGAATAAGCTTGAGTGAGCACTCCTGGCTCTCCTTGGCGTGTGGAAGGCTTGGAGGAATTGGCCTGGTGAGGAACTACAGAGGCCACAGGATCCCAAGAAGGGAATCAAGGAAATGAATTTAAATTGTTGGGATTATGAACTTTAGCAATAAACACCAGAATCTCACTTTCAGCAAAATGTGGGATAGAAACATTATACCTCTACAGCACAAGCTCACCACACCATTTGTAGCAGAAAACACTGGGTGAATTTATAGACTCTGCTTCCCCAGTGCCAGCATTAGGTCACATTAGCTACGTTCTTCCACATGACAACATTTTAACAAGTAGCAGGGAAAGGATAAGATTGTTCAAAATCCTGAAAAGACACTGTTAGATCAGAAGAGGCTGCGCTATCTAAAGAGAATAGGTAAACTATTGGATCGGACTAAGTTTATCAGATTGGGTTAAAATTTATTTTTTCCCCTATCAACTGGAGGTGTGAGTGTATATGTTTGCATAGTTAAAAAGGATGAGAAGTTCCTTTTAATGAGATGGGTAAGATTCTGAGAGCCCTTTTGGTGACAGGGAGATCAAAGGTTCCATTTCGAACGTACTAAATTTGAGATGCCTGTTAGATATCTAAATGGAGAGAATGGGTAGGATTTTAGGTATGTTAGCCTGATATTCAGAAAAGAAGGCTGTGGTGAAGATAAAGATGGAGTTACAGCAAATAGATGGTGCTTTTGTGCCAGGTCATAGCTGGCCCTTGGCAACTTAAGTGTTTGAAGAATGTATACCTCCCATTTGTTTCTTTTGGAAACCACTGCATGAATAGCTGGGGCTGGGAGGATGGAAGCTTAACTTATTGTCCCTTCATCTTCATCATAATCCTAAGGAAAATGGAAAAGTGGCCATGGACTGCACTGGCCTGGAGGGTGTGTAATGCTGCTGAGTATGAAATTCTTAGACATATGCAGGGTTGTCCGTACAGAGGGGACTAAGGCAGGCCTGCCGACACTCCCATGTACTTCATGAAAGGAGTAGCGAGGACACTATTTGCACATCATCCAGGTAGATATTTTTAAAGGAAAGTCCCATTCTTTCGTCACTTCATGGTTTAACATGAATGCATGAGAAGGGATGACATTACAGGTCCTTTGCCTCTGACTGAACACTAACAAAAGCCACTTACTTTCTACTGTTTCTTCCCAATAACTTATGATCCGGGCCTGAATATCCTTCCATCTGTCTATTGGGGTTTTCACCATCCTTGTGCCATGTTCATGCTTTATGATATGGCGACATTTAAGGCATGTAACTCTCATTTCCTTCCTTCCATTTGTACTATCCATGTTTACCTCTACTTCACATATCCATCTTCTCTAAGTGTGTTCAGATATGACAGTGTGAATACGTGCTCTATTTCACGTCACTGGAGAGGGATGCTGTCTTTCCAAGTAGATGGATTTGAACCAATCTTCTCGCCATCACTGGCATAATATACAAGTCCCACTCTGTTGAGGTGTCAACAGGTCCAGTGTCATACTTGACTTGTTTTGAGTTGCTGATTCTGTGGAGTCTATCTTCTTCTTGAAACAAATGAAGTCTCCTTTTCTGAGTATCCCAAAGTATAAGACAAAGGCTAATAATTACCATGGTATTAATAACATTAATTATAATATTGATAGATAACACTTGTTAAATATTTTCTTACCTACTGGGTTACTGGGTTCATTTTTTCACAAGCGCTATCTTAGACACAGGTGAGGTAGGGTATGGGAGGCCATGTACAGAGTGGTTAGGACCCAGGATCTGAAGCCAAACTGTGTGGGTTGGGATTTTGGCAGTACCACTTACAAGTGTGTGATCTGGACCCCCTTTTGCCTTGATGTTTTAATATGGAATAATAATAGTGAGGAAAACAAGAATATCTACTGCACAGAGTTGTTTCATGGACTACATTTGGAAACACAGCCAAAAAAAATCAGAAAAAACACTTGGCACATAGGGATCCATAAATATCAGCTTTATAAGTATCAGAATGACATGTCCTCCTGTCAAAAATGAGAAAAATAAATATAAGCGATCCTAAACTGTACCACGATAGGTGGAATATTCAGACTTAAAGCCAGGTTTGTGTAAGGTGATACATCATCCAGTAATCTAGGGGCCAAGAGGCCCCCGCTAAGATACTTCTGATACTTGTATATAACTAATGAACGTTGCATTCTAATGTGAGCTAGTGGTGAACCTGTCACATGCTGTATCACATGAGTACCTGTTATATCACCTTCAAGACAAGAACACAGTACTTCCATTTTACTGGACTTTCTCACCAGTTGGGATAACTCTGATCCATATGCAAACTACAAAAATAAAAATTACAAAAACAGCAGTTGTGGATATATCTGACTACTACCGCATCAGTTCTTGGCCTATATATGTAAAAGCATTTTCTAAACTTTAAAGCTCTTATGATTATTATCCCAGGATGCCTATTGTGTAGGTACCAATACCTAGGAATATTTGTGCCATCTGGATAGAAATAAAAAGGCCTTGAAAGTTGATGCTATAACTCTCAACGCATTTTTTTCCCTCTATTTTTCTTTTTTTTTTTTTGTTTCTAATGTTGACAACCACCCACATGGTATTCACTGGTTCTCAGTGCAGCCCACAGAAATGCCAGCTGGCTGCATGCCAGTGTCAGGGGGATGAGATTGTTGAGCGTTTCCTCATAGCAAAACCCTGTCAACGACAAGCATTGTTTCTGAATCTGAAATATTTTTCTTTTTCTGTCCCTTTGGTTTCTCTTCCCACTGGGGAATGGGACTCAGAATGGGTAACTAATTATATCATGGTAGCTGTGATGCCTAACAACACCAGTTCTCATATTTATGCAGCATCACTCACTTGGCTGTACCAGCTAATGTGTGGAGATTGGGTGAAGCTGTCAGCATCCACGTGCAGCGTCGCTGGCAGCTCTGGTGTGCCTCCTTGTAGTTCCATGCTTGCTTTTAAAAATATGATTTGTTTCCTCCAGGCCTGTCCAATGCACCACATTTAGAGAGAAACACGATGAAAACACAATTATAACAATCTTTTTCTTACATGAATAGAAATACCAAATTTTCCTGTTTGAGAACAAATGATCACCAAAATTCAATCACAAGCATTTGTAAACCAAAGATCTTTCTTCCATCCTGATAACAACTTCTCAAGAAGCATCACAGGTTCACTCTAAGGAATATTCTTTATTTGGAATCTGGTCTTGTGCACATTGGATTGCTGATTAGAGCAATAAATGAAGGAAGCTTGGAGAGCTTCACAGTACTTCCTAGACTGTATAAAAACACATTACCTTTTACTCAACAAGCATAATGCTTTAAAAATTGATCCTCACTGGCTTAAGGACTTTTGTTGGCCTCTGAAATCTCTCATGCAAAATTTAAAGGATTCAGACCGTATGTATTATGCACATAATGAAAATCGGCGAGCCTTCAACAAGTGTATGATTTGTGCATACCATTTTAATAACTTTATATGTTACTATGCTTATATTAGTCTGCCAGGAATGAGATCAGTTCACCAACTCAAGATTTCTTTAGATCATGATGGAGCTAGGATTCATAGGCTTATCATTCAAGATACTCCTGTTTTACATTAGGTACTGTGACAGTTCAGAATATTGTGTTATCTCTTATGGAAGACAATCTCCTACCAAGGCTCCTAGAGACTGCCAAACTGGATTTCAAGTAACTCTAGATTTGAGTATAACAATAGAAGAGAATGATTGATTGATGATCCTCTTCTGCCATAAACATGAGGTTTCCTTGTGTCTGCAACTTCTGACCAAGTGATGTCCAGTAATTATGTACAATGCAGCTATGGTTTGGAATATTTCAGTTGTCCTTCTACGTATGTGCATATTGTGCATTTCTTTGGTAGAACAATGGATGAATTAGGGTTTACTGAGCACTATGACTAAGCATGTTCTAAGGCCTTTACATGTGTTAGTCCATTTAATCATCACGCAGTCCTATGAAGTGACATTACTGTTTTTCTAATTTTTAGACAAGGACACTAAAACACAGCAAGGTTAAGTGATTTTCTTAGGGTCACACAGTTGGTAAGTGGTAGGAGGAAAACAGACCCAGGCACTCCTATTCCAGGCATAGTGCTTTTAACCTCTCTGTGCCCATAGACTTTGAGAGACAGCTTTTTTTTTTTTTTTTTTTTGGTAGAAGTAGCAGTAAGGGAATTTTTCAATATTAGGTGAATCCAGAAGAGAAGCAAGGACCCTCTGATTTCTGATGCATAAACTTCCTGGCTTGTTAGGTTTCTTTGCGTGATTAGTAACAGCTTGCAGGATTCCTTAATTTGGGGAAAATTCTAAGTCTACTGTAGCTACACAATTTCCCCTTAGCAAAAAAATTATTCTGAATGGGTAACATACTGAGAGCACGTGAAGGAACTGCAAATTGTAAATGGTATGAGCATAAAGATTTCCTCAACAAGTGGCTGTGGTAGGATAGGCATTTCCAAAATGGGTACATCCACAGTTCCAAGATTTCCCTAAGAAAGAAATAGGGTTCCATCCAAAAGGAATGTAGTACTCCCAATAGTCAAAGTATCTGGTCATGTGCCCTCCTATCAGAGGAAGTGTGAGCATCACATTTTCAAGCTACATACAAAGTTATAAGACATTTTCTTTAAATGCGCTGCATGGTGCATTTGATTAAGGACTGGACTTTCAAGGGATTCCTTTGAGTAGAGTGTTTTGATTCACTCCTATCAGGCCTAGCCCTGCCTCATAAATAATGGAACAAGTCTTCCATGCCCCTGAATTCTGATCTGTGGCAAGCATTTGAGGAAATACTGAGTCATTGAGATTCTCAAGAGTCCTAATGAAATGAGGACCAGTTTAAATTCTACCCTTGGGGACCTTTGCACAGACTTTACTTTGGTCCGTGGCTAGGACACAAGAGGGAGGTGAGCCATTGGTTCATTTGTTTTCGATCCATACCATATTATTGCATATAACACGAGCCACTTCACTCTGGTATAGCATCAACTGCATTCTCTCCTTCTTGGCCTTAACCAGACCATGAGTCCTTTAGTGTCCCCTCCTGATTATATTCTCTGTTGCTCCATACAAAATCATTAGCAGCACTTGTGCATGATTTGGTTGATTCTCTTGCCTGTTTGGCTGCACTTACAATCCTAGAGCAGTTCTGCAAATGAAAAAGTGTCCAAGTAAAGGCTCTACATGTTAGGATAATTCAGTAACTAATGGTTGCACTGTTAATTTGATTTTGCTGCTGATCAGAGATAGGACGAGAATTGTAATTGAAATGCATTGCAACCGATTTGTAAATGTTGGTACACATTATCCGTCATTGTTATGCTATTATGCTATTAACATAAATTATCACATAGAGGTAATTTGAAATTGTGAACTGACACAGGTATATCTCATTTCTGGCAATAATTACACATAAAGGAAGGAGGTCAGGCTAAATGTTGCATAGTATTATTGTGTGAACTACTGATGGACAGTAGTGATTAAGTGATGTTAGCATTGAAAAATTAATTTGTGCATAGCATTTCTATTTTTTGTCATACATAAATTTTATGTATCACATTCAAATGAGTAATAGATTTTTTTTAAGTACATACTTTTAGGGCTAACTTTTCTTTTTCTTTTTCTTTTTCTTTTGAGATGGAGTCTTGCTCTGTCACCCAGGCTGGAGTGCAGTGGCGCGATCTCAGCTCACTGCAACCTCCACCTCCCGGGTTTAAGCCATTCTCCTGCCTCAGCCTCCCGAGTAGCTGGGATTATAGGAGTGTGCCACCACACCCGGCTAATTTTCTTTGTATTTTCAGTAGAGACAGGGTTTCACCATGTTGGCCAGGCTGGTCTCCAATTCCTGACCTTGTGATCCACCCACCTCAGCTTCCCAAAGTGCTGGGATTCCACCCAGCCACCAAGCCTGGTCAGGAGTAACTTTTCTAAAGTCACTTCTGCTTCACACTGATACTGATTTTAGTGAGTTTTTGTTTCACATTTGTTTTTTAGTTTTATACATAGTGATAGGACATTTTCTTTAAAAAATTAGAGGACACAAGAAGACACTGTTAAAAAGAGAAGTTCTTTAACAGTGAATTCTTGGTTGACTATATGAACCACCAATTCATTTGTGTATTGATCAAGTGCCTTCCCTATTCTTAAAGCAAGTTAGGACAAAAACAATAAGCATATGCTTCAGGAGATGAGTATTCATTTTGACTAAAGGAACTGTGTATGCAGGCAGGTTCCATGTTGACTCTATACTATGGAGAAATACTTTCTGTTTTCCAGTGTAGTCTATCAGATTATATACTATATTTGGTCTTTGGGATCAACTAATGAAAAGAAAACTAAGATCGATTATATGATGGGAGACAAAGCCAGATGAGAAACACTGGATTCCTCAGATTTAGGCTTTGAAAATCTTACATGCTCGAAGCCTCTCTGCCAGAGGTTAATTGTCAACGGATACTGCAATGAAAACAGTAGACAGGTGTCACTGTGAGATCTTGCCACAGCCAGATGTCAAGAAAAAAAAAGTAAAATGACAAATGGACCCTTCACAGAATAATGTGCTATCATCACATCCCCTCCCAAAGAGTCCCATCAGTTCTAGGACTGTTGAGTCTATGAGAGTCATACAATACAACTATTTATGAGATGGAGATGACACAACATCACCTGTGACATTCTGGAGCTGTGAAATGAGAGGACTAAACGGGTTCCTTGAGGCTCAGGTGTGGAAGTAGCTGCACATAAACTTATAGAGAACATGCCATGACAATTCTTGGTTATTCTCAAATGTGGCATGCTAAATGCAGATTCAGGACACAGGAGGTTTATTTCTAAGTGATAAGTTCTACAATAAACATGAAGGATGAAAGACATATGCCATCAAAATGACCCTTGAAAATCTCAAGAAGATGCCATATTGAAGACTGAGACAATCTCTCAGTGAATCCTACACTGCCAGTTTTATTCCCAGGTTTGATAAATCAGTACATATTTCTGTGCACCAGATGTAGTAGGTGCCTTTCCTTTAGGGCCATAAAGTATGAGAAATACATATTTTTAAACACTAGAATCTGAGTCAACATAACACAGATACTTGCGTGATGAGGGGCATGTGAGAACTGGGGCTGGCTTGAGGAACAAATTTTCATATTCTCACATTCCACCTTCAATTCTCTCTGGGACATACATACCTTGAGTGAAATGGCCAAAATTGTGGTCTGTATTGCTTTTGTAAAATTTTTCCCTTTCACTCTCTTCCTGTCTTTGCACTGCCTCTTGTTCTTTTCCTCTCCCATCCCCTTCCTTCCTTCCCCTCCCCTGTGAACTCTCAGCAGTTAGCATTATTTATATTTCCCCCACTAACTATTTGAGATGGGGTAGAAAAATTAAGCCTTAAAAAAAAAACCCCAAAAACTTATATATGGTCTTTTCACAGCTCTAAGGTTTCTAGTTTCAATTTCTAGTTTAAAACCTGTATGTCTTATTTTCTGTTAGCAGGATTTCTTAACTTTTTATAGGCCAGGATTTTTGAGTAGTTGATGAAAGCAAAGGGCCCTTCCCCAGAAAAATGTACTACTTGCATTCAAATTCAATTTTTCAAAAATCAAGGTAAACTCATGGTCCTATAATCCTTAACTAAGATTCTCTAGAGTTTCTCTTTCACCACAAGTTTCTTTTTGTAATAGCAAATGTCCCATGTTCTTGTAATCTAATATTCTATGTTTCAGAGGGAGACTATAATGATAATAATGATGATTATACTAGGAATAAATAGGTAACATTCATTAAGAGCTTAAATCTGTATAGGCATTAGGCCAAGTTAACTCATTTACCCTTTACCAAAACCCAGTGATGAAGGTGTTGCTGTTCTCATTTACTGTTAAGAAAACTGAGGTACAGGGAAGCTAAGGAGTTTGCTCAAGATCACACAATTAGTGAGCAGCTGAGTTATAATTTGAGCCCATTTGCAGTCTGGTTTGAGAGGCCAGTCTATGAACCATTTGGCAATACTGCTTTGCTATATATTAAAAGACACTGGGTTTCTTTCCTACCTGGCTTGGTAAAAAAGAGAAGAGAAGATGAGCATGGCCATGTTGTACCATCAGATTGTGACTCTCTAACACTGGTCCTTTCTAATCAGGAGAGCATCCCTCCTTAAAGGAGAGGATGTGCCTTCCCTTAGTACTTGATGCTTGCTCTTGACCTACAACTACATCGATTCAGTCTTAACGATCAGTCCTCCTGGTAAGCACTGGAGTCATTTCAGCAGTTTGATAGCCTGATTTTGGATTCTTAAAAATATTATGCCTACTTTCTAGAATAACTTAATCTCATATTGTAATTTCAGAGAATGTTTAATTAAAAAAGATATTATTGAGGCTTCAAGGATATAATGACTTTTCATACATATCAGAAATCTAACCTGCAGTATCTTAAGGAAGAAAACAAATTTACTGGATTGTGGTGTCCAAAGAACTACTGAACAGTGAAGTCGTGGGAGGAGCAGGGAGGCCAGGAGGCCTCAGGAACAACTCAGACAAGGAAGCAAGCACTGATAGGTCCCTCTGGTTCTAATCTGCTGTTCTTTGCATTCATTTTCTCTTACTGCCAACTCACTTTCTTCAAATGGCAGGAAACATGAATGACCATAGCTTACAAGTTTTATATTCTACATCTTATCACAAGAGGGTGAGAGTTTTGTCATTGTCTTGATGTCAAGTTAAAAAATCCAAGGCAATTTATTTTATTGACCTAACTTGGGTTAATTTCCCACCCCTAGAATAAATCAAATGTGACTTGAGATGGAGAAATAGGATCATTTGTGAAAACATGTCAGTCTCATAGAAATATGTGAATGGAATAGAAATGGAGAAGTTCCCAGGAGAAGGGACAGGGTGATGAATAGACAATACTGCTTTGCAGAAAAGTAAAACTCAACTAAATTTATTTGTTTGAAGTTAACATTAAATTATAGAGGTAACTATTAGACAGGGGGCTTGAAAATGTATTTCTTGCTTTATACAATTAGAATAATATACTGGGAAAATGGTGTGCAAATTGAATTTTGTTAATTTAATAAATAGGTAATTATATGGAAAAATTTCATTATGCCTTTCAGGAAAAGTAACATTATTGTGAAGTAAATAATATTATCGTTAATTTGGATTTTTAGATGAGTTCATTTAAAGTGAGATAAACTTGCAATGAGGAGCCAATGGGAATAAGAAGCACCTATCTTAGAATAGCTAGGGCCTTCGACTGAATGACTTCTGGAAGAATCCAGGACTATGATTAAGATAGCTTTAAACAGAGAATGAAAGTGTACATGCAGAGTTCAGTGACTAAATTGTCAAAGTTTTTTGATGCTGTACCTGTCACCTGGTGCATTTTAACAAAAGGAGAAAAATAGAATTAGTATGCACAGGACACTGTGTAAAACAATTCTAAGATGTAGACCTGGGTCAGCTCTTAGAGGAATCTGAAATTTGCAACTGGGAAATATCACTGGTCTAGCTACAGTTGCCTTACATTGCTAGAGTTGTGCTGAGTAAAAGATCGTTCTGGATAAGCATCTATTTAGGAATTATGTCATTGAAAAAGGCTTGCATTTTGTAGAGGTCACATTTTCAGCATTGAACTAGAACCAAGATGGGAAGGAGAAATTTCTTTCTCATTCTTTTTTATTTGCATTAAGTGAGAAAAATACATTTACATTTGGGACTTCACATATTTGAAAATATGTGGAAGTCAGGTTGAAGATTTTCTTCCTGACAAGCTTCAGTGAGTGTGAGAAATAGTGTTGTGCTGGGGATGGGTACACGCGGCAACGAACCCCATTATTTGGAAAAATGAACATCAACAATTTTAGCTCAAATACTTCTTTTTAAAAGATGCTTTACATGTAGATTTATATTTGATATTAACAAATCTCTTTTGTCTAGCATGAACTCTGGGAACGTAATGATAATACTAGGGCTAATTTGTAGTAATGTTTCTTGCACCTGGGAATAAATGTGCATTTGTACAGAAAGTTGAAAAAGCAATTTAATGTTGAATAAATATAATCTCTAATTTTTGGTGATAGTAGGCTGTCCTAGTAGCTTGAAAGGACGAGCTGGCATATATGGGGAAAACAAGGAGCAGAAGGAAGAGACAGCGTGAGACAAATGCAAGAAGGGGGCAAAATTGACAAGAAATGAAGTGTGCTTACATGGACTGTAATTGATCTAAATATATGCTCTAGCTGATAGACACCCTTCTTGAGTTTGCCCCCTTGAAAAAAAAACACTCTTTTTTTTTTTTTTCTTTTTGTCCCTTTTTTTTTCCGTGTTTTTGGGGGAGCTTTTTGGGTCTTTTTTTTTTGTGTTCTAGCCACTAGGACAGGGGCAGGAAATCTAGAAGCAATGAATCATGTGTTATTTGGAACTGATTTGAACGTAGAGTCTGACCCTTTGCATCTTTTGGAAATATTTCAAGAAATACATAGCCAACTCCAAGGAAAACACATTTTTACCAAATCCCTCAGTAATAGGACAGAAAAGAACTTTAGGAAGAACTTAAGTACAGTTCTAATTTTTATTATGTCAAGAACATACGAGATGAGGTGGAGCCTCCAGACTGTCTTTATAACGGAGATAAAAATTCCCAAAAACATACCTTTTTACCTCCTGCAAATAATGACTTAGGGTTCAGCTAGAAACTTATGTCCAAACTAAAGGTTTTCCAAATAAACTATTCCACAATAAACTATTGTGGAATAGTTTATTTCTTTTGGAAAACTTGAAAACCATCTCTCCATATGCAAAGGAGTGGAACAATGGTAGACAGAAGGGAATAGAAAAACAAGGAACACTTTGTCTTCAAAATAACAAATGGTTATTAGAGTATTGGCAAAGGCATAAGAAGATGCAAAGGACAGGGTGTGTGAAGAGAAAGAAGAGAACCACAGAAGGGTCAGACTGCCAGCTGTCTACCCCCTACAAACCTATTAGGGCAGACAGAGATTGGGAGAGGACTCTCTTCTTCACCCTTGCCCAAACACTCCAGAGAAAAAGGCAGGTCTATTAGTCTTCTAGGGCTCCCATAACAAAATACCATAGATTGGGTAGCTTAAACACCAGAAATCAGTTTCTCACAGTTCTGGAGGCTAGAAGTCCAAAACCAAGGTGTTAGCAGGGTTGGTTTGATTCTGAGGTCTCTCTCTTTGGCTCGCAGATGGCCACCTTCCCATTGAGTCCTCAAATGGTCTTTCCTCTGTTGGCCCACACCCCTGGTATCTCTCTGTGTGTCCAAATTTCTCTTCTTATAAGGACACAACTCAGATTGGATTAGGGTCTAGTCCAATGGCCTCATTTTAACTTAATCCTCTCTTTAAATCCCCTATCTCCAAATGCGGTCACACTCTGAGGTACTGGAGGTTAAAGCTTCAACATATGAATTTAGTGTGGGTTAGGGGGACACATTTCTGCCCATAACAGCAAGATAGCTCATCAGCCTGTCAGTCTCATAAATAGGCATCATTACAGAGATGAGCAGAAGATTTTTGTTGTTGTTGTTTAATTGGAGCAATATTTCTGTAAGGTAGGGTAATGCAAACTGTGGTCACCATTTACTTTCAGCTATCAAGACTCTGGAGACATAAGGTAGACAGTGAGTAAACTGGCTCTTTGACCCAGGTGTGGCCTGACTTTTGCATCAGCTCTTTTCATAGGAGACTGAAGTATTTAGGGACAAAATATTATCTGTTTGCCTGAGAATGGATTTCCTAAAAGGCTACCAATCCTGCTACAAAGGCTTTGCTACCATATACCTCTCATTGCTGTGTTTACTCACCACGGTGGAGCGTTTCCAATCCTGTCAACTTGCCTTTGATTTTACATTTTTTATCGTAACTTTCTAGCCAAATATCAATGCTGCTGTCTATCTTTTATATGTTCAAAATAAAAAATTGCGTAGTGGTTATGTTTTTATTTTATTTAAAGATTATTTCTATTTTTGGCAATCTTTCACAGCTCTTTTCAGCACTGATGCTACAATAAACCTTTTGAAACTCTGGCTTTTATGAAGAACAAAACAAGCCAGAGAATTATTTCATCCCACAAAGTTGGGAGACAGATTTTATTTGCACCCTTTAGTGTTCATAAATCCTATATATCTCCATTATAGGTTTACCTTAAGAATGGAATTTTGTGTCTTGCTTGCATTTTATAAATTTTGTCTGGAGTCTTTCACATAAGGAAGTACTTTCATATCTTTTATTTAAAACCAAGACATCTTCTGGGCTAAAGAGGTGACTTTTAGAAATGGAGTTAGGACATGATAGTCTGCCCCAAATGAGAGACAAATCTAAAGTATGCTGAGCTAAGAAGCAAGACAGGTTTCAAAAACCTCTTACCATATTTATTTTTATACGTACATTTTATCTTGTGTTCATTCCCATATGATCTGCCATCAATTACCCAATAGTAATGAAAACCTCTATGTTTTTACAAGGTAGAGACACAATAAAACTAACTGGAGGCTGGCAAGGCTGCCACTTCAGCTTCTTTTCATATTACCTGTCCCTGCATACCCGTGACTCCTTTCCTGTGACCTTCTTTCAAGTTTCTATATATATATTTTTTTCCTTTTCATCTTTTAAAGTTTTTTTCTCTCATTTATTTTATTGGGAAAAGCATAGTGTTGTGTATCAAAGCACCCTGGACTCAGACTAACCAGAAATTGAAATCTCGGCTCTATACTTGCTGCATACACTTGGACAAGTTACTTACCCTTTCTCTGCCTTAGTTTCCTCATTTCTAAATTGGTGCAAATGTGAAAAATAAATGAGACTGTACTTACAAAGCACTGAGTCTAGTGCTACATAGAATAGGTAGTCTTGGCTACATAGTGTGAATGAAAGTTATTTTAATCTTTTTTATTCCCTCTCCTTATTGTCCTCTTTAAGTCTTTTCCTTCCTTTCCTTCCCTCCCCCATCTCCTACTCTTCTTTATTTTCTTTTTGGTTCTTTATTGTCTCCAGTCTTTTCTTTCTTCCTCTAACAAAGACAGAGTATACACACTTACATATATACAGATATATATGTAATCAGATTATCATGTCCTAACTCCATTTCTAAACGTCACTTATTTGGCCCAGAAGATGTCCTGACTTTAAATAAAATGCATGAAATTATTTCCTTATTTTATGTGAAATACTCCAGAAAAATTTATAAAATGCAAGCAAGACACAAAATTCCATATATACATGTAATTTCCTGTGACCTAATCCAATGAGTTTCAAATAATTAACTATATTGGGAATCCTTATGGATTTTTAATTATTTCAAGAGCCTGAGGGAAGCCTTAAATTGATCTGCAATAGCACTTCATTGTTTCTTTTCTTTTGGTTCCAATTAGGTCAACTCAGTATAGAGAAACTGTCTGGTTCATGCTGATCAGAATCTCTGATGAGGAGTTATAAATGTCTTTGGTTTTAAAAAAGAGAGAAAGTGGGGGAAATGATCAGCTTATACTTTTTCTGGTAATAACATCTTTCAACATGTGACGTTCATGGGTACCGGAGAAGCAAATGAACAAATTAAACTCCTTATAGCTCTCTTTTCTTATGTCTAAAATTAAAGAGGTGGACTAGATACTTTTATCTTTTCTGAATAATAGTGGTAGGACCATGTCAGAGTGATTCTTTAATTGAAACATGCTTTGGTGTTTCATGCCCTCGGCCCTTTCTTTACGGTAAGACTATAAGAAAAGGTTTATAAATATTATCATCGTATTAGTTATTTAGGAATATTATTGAGGACATTTTCTAACCACATTATTGAATGTGGCTCTGGTGTGAAACCCATTTCACTATTTCACACTGGAATCCAGAATGCTCAGAGTCAAATTCAAATCTTAACCACAGGCATTGAAGAGGTCTTTTTAGGCTAACTGTACTCTAATATCTCTGGTCCTGGAGTTTAAAAAACAATTCATTGATTTCCAGTTTCTGGTTTCATACATACAAAGCTTAGAGTTGCCACTCTATCCTAAAAACAAGTAAAAAACTGAACAGACTGAAAAATCAACTTTTCTTAGGTCCGTCAGAGAGGTGAGGGAACAAGGCAAACTGCTAAACCCAAGACTAGAGAGACAGGCAAATGCAGGCCGTCAAGGCCTGTCAGAAAAGAGACTTGGGAGAGGAAACAGACATGGGAACAAGATCTAGAGTAAGAAAACCTGAACTGTAATTTGTGAATTGCTAGAGGCTTAGTGTGGACAAATTTGAGTCAAAAACTCCAAGGCCCCCCCTCTCCAACGTTTTTGTGTTTTACCTCTAGGAGTTTAACTAGGTTTTCACAGTAAATATCAGAGAAAATGTCCTTGTGCTTCTCAAAGGGAAAGGGAAAAGCAGCCATTTTGAAATATGCCAGAGCACTCCATTCTTCTGAATAAGGCCCACATGGGAAACTAGTTAATCAGAGCCCAACCTGCTGGGCTATTATCAGAGCCTAACTGACCTGGGGGAAGGCACGTACTCAACTCCAGTCAGCTTTAACTTTTCACATTAGAAAGGAAAATACCCAAATTTAGCCCACTTTAGGCATCCTGTCCCACCTAAGGGAGATGGGAAATGAAGAATCACTAGTAAAGTGCCTAGACCAGAGACACAGGCTCATAAAATACTGAGACTTGATTATAAAACTATAGAATGCTTCCCCTTGCCCATACCTTATCACCACATTACTAAAGGCCTATGTACAATGGTTTCTGTTGCCTGGTTCATCATGCTTAGCTATCAATAAAAAATTACAAAAGAAGGGAAATAAAGCTTAGCACCACATACACACAAAAAAATCATCAAACCACAGATATAAATAATAACAGAGGATCTAAAGACAGATCCTTTAAAAACCAGAAAAGGATTGACAAAGTTATAACCTCAGTAATAACCTTTATTGTAAATGAATCAAGTTATTCAATTAAAAGTTAAATAGTGGCTGAATGGATTTTTAAAGAAGACTCAACTATATGGTGCCTACAAAGGAATCATCTCACTGTTAAAGACAAACATAGACTGAAAGTGAAGAGATGGAAAAAGATACTGCATGCAAATGGAAATCAGAAGCGAACAGGAGTATTCATACTTACATAAAATAGACTCTAAGGTAAAAACTATAAAAAAAGACAAAGGAGACTATTATATAATGATAAAGGGCTCAACTCAACAAGAGAATATAATAATTATAAATATATATGCCCAAATATTGGAGCACCCAGATACATAAAGTGAATATTATTAGATCTAAAAGGAAGAATAGAGTGAAATACCATAATATTAGGAAACTTCAACAATGGACAGATCATTTAATCCCCCCACTTTCAACAATGGACAGATCATTTAATCAGAAAATCGACAAAGAAACATCAGAC
>NW_012104219.1:5838-7412 GCF_000951045.1 Mandrillus leucophaeus | reverse complement strand
CTATTTGTCAATTTTTGCTTTTGTTGCAATTGCTTTTGGCATCTTTGTCATGAAATCTTTTCCCATTCTTGTGTTCAAAATGGTATTGCCTTCACTGTCTTCCAGGGATTTATAGTTTTGCATTTTAAATTTAAGCCTTTATTCCATCTTGAGATAATTTTTCTATGTGGTGCAAGGAAGGGGTCCAGTTTCAGTCTTCTGCATATGGCTAACCAGTTCTCCCAGCGTGACTTATTGTACAGAGAGTCCTTTTCCCATTGCTTCTATTTGTCAGGATTGTAGAAGCTCTGATAGCTGTGGGTGTGCAGACTTATTTCTGGGCTCTCTATTCTGTTCCATTTGTCTGTGTTTCTGTTTTTGTACCAGTGCCATTCTGCTTTGGTTACTGTAGCCCTCTAGTACAGTTTGATATGGAGTAACGTTATGCCTCCAGCTTTCTTCTCTTTACTTAAAATTACCTTGACTATTTGGACTCCTTTTTGGGTCCATATGAATTTTAAGATAGTTTTATTTTCTAGTTCTGTGCAGAATCTCAATGGTAGTTTAATAGAAATAACATTGAATCTGTAAATTTCTTTGGGCAGTATGACCATTTTCACCATATTGATTCATCCTATCCATGAACATGGAATGTTTTTCCAATTTTTTGTGTCATCTCTGATTTCTTTGAGCAGCAATTTTTAGTTCTCCTTATAGACGTCCTTCACCTTTGGGGTTAATTCTTTTCCTAGGTATTTTATTATTTTTGTGGCAATTGTGAATGAGACAGCATTTCTGATTTGGCTTGCAGCTTGACTGTTGCTGGTGTTTAGGAATGCTAGTGATTTTTGCACACTGATTTGGTATACTGAGACTTTGCCAAAGTTATCCGTTTAAGGAGCTTTTGGGCTGAGAGTGTGGGGTTTTCTAGATATAGGATTATGCCATCTGCAAACAGGGATAGTTTGATTTCCTCTCTTCCTATTTTGATGCCCTTCATTTCTGTCTCTTACCTGATTGCCCTGGACAGGACTTTCAGTACTATGCTTAATAGGAGTAGACAGGGCATCCTTGTCTTCTGTTGGGTTTCAAGGGGAAGGCTTCCAGTTTTTGTCCATTCAGTATAATGTTTTCTGTGGGTTTGTCATAGTTGGCCCTTATTATTTTGAGGTATTTTCTTCAATACCCAGTTTATTGATAATTTCTAACATAAAGTCATGTTGGATGTTATCTAAATGTTATTCTGCATCTATAGAGATAATCATGTTAGTTTTGCTTTAGTTCTGTTTATATGAGGAATCAAATGTATTGCTTTGCATGTGTTGAACCAAACTTGCATTCCAGGGGTGAAGCCTACTTCATCCTAGTGGATAAGCTTTTTGATGTGATGCTGGGCTTGGTTTGCCCATATGTTGTTGAGGATTTTTGCATTGATACTCATCGAAGATATTGGCCCAAAGCTTTCTTTTTCTGTTATATCTGCCTGGTTTTGGTATCAGGATGATGCTGGCCTCATAGAATGAATTAGGGAGAAGGCCCTCTTCTTCAATTTCTTGGAATAATGTCAGGAGGAATGATACTACCTCTTCTTTGTA
>NW_012104219.1:0-758 GCF_000951045.1 Mandrillus leucophaeus | reverse complement strand
CATTCAGTACATCACCTCTCCAGCAAGGATATGGCGGAAATAACAGAAATAGAATTCGGAATATGGATAGGTACAAAGATTACTAAACTATCAGAATACATTGAAATTCAATCTAAGGAAGCTAAAAATCATAATGAAACAATGTAGGAGCTGACACACAAAATAGCCGGTATAGAAGAGTACATAATCGACCTGACAGAGCTGAAAAACTCACTACAATAATTTCTTTCTTTTCTTTTTCTTTTTTTTTTTTTTTGAGACAGAGTTTTGCTCTTGTCTCCCAGGCTAGAGTGCAATGGAACAATCTCGGCTCACTGCAACCTCCACCTCTCATGTTCAAGCGATTCTTCTGCCTCAGCCTCTTGAGTAGCTGGGATTACAGGCACCTGCCACCACGCCCGCCTAATGTTTGCATTTTTAGTGGAGATGGGGTTTCTCCATGTTGGCCAGGCTGGTCTCAAACTCCTGGCCTCAATTGATCCACTGTCCTCACTCTCCCAAAGTGCAGGGATTACAGGCATGAATCACCATGCTCAGCCACAATAATTTCATAATACAATCATAATAGCAGACTGAACAAAACACAGGAAAGAATCTCAGAACTTTAAGACTGGCTTTCTGAAATAAGACAGTGTACTAGTCCATTTTTATCCTGCTGATAAAGACATACCTGAGACTGGGCAATTTACAAAAGCAAGAAGTTTAATGGACTTACAGTTTCACATGGCTAGGGAGACCTCACAAGCATGGCAGAGGCA
>NW_012104218.1:2733-4105 GCF_000951045.1 Mandrillus leucophaeus | reverse complement strand
AGAAAAATGTTATACATGAAGCAAAATGTAGATATGAGATCAGAAAATATAAACTTACTTTTTTTCTTTTAAAACTCTTAGGCAGAAAGTACTCTATCAATATTATTTGGTTGTAAAGATGAATGTTTCTACCAATTAAGAAAACACTTATCAAAATGAGCAGTTAAGGTGACTTTGAAGTTCCATTATAATAAGGGGATATAGTGGTTGAATATTTAATAGGTTTTTGAGGTTTTTTTTGCTTGTTTGTTTGTTTGTTTTGTCAGAGTCTTGTTCTGTCAACCAGGTTGGAGTATAATGGCACTGTCTTGGCTTACTGCAACCTCTGCCCCATGGGTCCAAGCAATTATCCTGCCTCAGCCTCCTGAGTAGATGGGATTAGAGGAGCACACCACCATGCCTGGCTAAGTTTTGTATGTTTAGTACAGACAAGGTTTCACCATGTTGGCTAGGCTGGTCTCGAACTCCTGACCTCAAGTGATCCACCTGCCTTGATCTCCCAAAGTGCTGAGATAACAGGCATGAACCACTGTGACTGGCCTTAATAGGTTCTTAAAGTTAGGATTATAGCTTTTGTTTCTTTATATCCATGTCATGACTAGTGATAAATGATTGTGGGACATTTTGGACTGATAGAAAATAAAGGTATTATGAGAATAGTCCTAACTTCTAAGGTGGACAGAAAGAACACTTGCAAACAAGCATACTTTTCCATTAAACAACATTTGCAAACAAGATTTTCAAAGAAATACTGTATTTCTAGATAACTTTTCTAATGTTTCCATGAACAACACTTAGGATATACAAAGGCAAATATTGAGTAAATTTCCTATTTCTTTCCCTTTTTAAGGGCAGTCAATATATTAGAAGAAACATTTTTTGTCACAAATAAACCCTTGGAAAGGATTTTATAACCTTAGGAAAGTCTTGTGAAAATTTACTAAGAAATTCTTTTGACTTAGTTTAGGTGAAGAAGTTGTCTAATACTGCCTTGGTTCCAATATCTAAGAGATCTATTCTGCTGATTTCTGACATTTCATTAAAAGAAATGGCAAAAATCACAAATACTTTAATACCAACCTAATAATCTAAAACCGTTTGCAATAGAATTGTTTTAAACCTAGAAAAACTGTGGATGAGGGTTTATCCACTATTCTAATCAAATACAAATTTTACCCAATGGTATAAGCCATATTCCAACTACCATAAAACAAATTTAAAATATCATTACTTAAGTGAAAATTAGAAGTTCATTGAGAAAAAAAGCGATCTTTTTCCACACAAAAGCATAACAAATACATCTTTGTTTCCTAAAATCCCATCATTTTCTCAACTGACATTTTTCTCAATAGATACAGATTAAACCATGCTG
>NW_012104218.1:0-390 GCF_000951045.1 Mandrillus leucophaeus | reverse complement strand
GAGACCAAACTCTGCAGGTCATATATCAGTCTAAGGCTATTTCCATATATTTCTCTATTAATAAATTTATATTTTTATTTATATAAGGCATTTTTATGTTTTAATTCTTATCTAACTCGTTGTTAGCTTTGTTATTTCAACAAGAATTTCCCATTTGCTATTTTTCTTAAATATTTGCAATTGATTGCACTGCATTTCTAATTAAATTTCTTTTTTTGGTTGTTGTCCTTACTTATCAATCTTTTATCCTCTTTACTTTCCACAAGAATGAAGTTTTAAGATATTTTTTCTTTGACCTTATTTTGCTTTGTTAAAGTTCAAAAGTTAGTAAGATAACTTTAACTTTGCATTTTCATTACCTTTAACATTTTTTATCCCACATGTGTTTTC
>NW_012104217.1:4744-6985 GCF_000951045.1 Mandrillus leucophaeus | reverse complement strand
AAAAAAAAAACCCAACATAATTGGGCAAAGGATATGAACAGAAACTTCTCAAAAGAAGACATTTATGTGGCCAAACAAACATATGAAAAAAAGCTCATCATCACCAGTCATTAGAGAAATGCAAATCAAAACCACAATGAGATACCATCTCATGCCAGTTAGAATGGCGATCATTGAAAAGTCAGGAAACAACAGATGGTGGAGAGGATGTGGAGAAATAGGAATGCTTTTATCCTGTTGGTGGGAGTGTAAATTAGTTCAACCATTGTGGAAGACAGTGTGGTGATTTCTCAAGGATCTAGAACAAGAAATACCATTTGACCCAGCAGCAATCCCATTCCTGGATATGTACTAAAAGGATTATAAATCATTCTACTATAAAGACACATGAACACATTTATTGTGTTCATATAGTGTTTATTGCAGCACTGTTCACAATAGCAATAAACACACATGCATGTTTATTGCAGCACTATTCACAATAACAAAGACTTGGAACCAACCAAAATGCCCATCAATGATAGACTGGATAAGAAAATGTGGCACATATACACAATGGAATACTATGCAGCCATAAAAAAGGATGAGTTCATGTCCTTTGGAGGGACATGGGTGAATCTGGAAATCATCATTCTCAGCAAAGTAACATAGGAACAGAAAACCAAACACTGCATGTTCTCACCCATAAGTGGGAGTTGAACA
This sequence comes from Mandrillus leucophaeus, assembly GCF_000951045.1. NCBI lineage: Eukaryota > Metazoa > Chordata > Mammalia > Primates > Cercopithecidae > Mandrillus > Mandrillus leucophaeus. The sequence continues at coordinate 6,283 of NW_012104217.1, read as the reverse complement.
ATGAGAACACATGGACGCAGGGAGGGGAACATCACACGCTAAGGCCTGTTGGAGGGTGGGGGTTTGGGGAAGGGATAGCATTATTAGAAATACCTAATGTAGACGATGGATTGATGGGTACAGCAAACCACCATGGCATGTGTATACCTATGGAAAAAGCCTGTACATTCTGCACATGTATCCCAGAACTTAAAGATAATAAACACACACACACACACACACACACACACACACACACAAAGAGACTATATTATAAGTGTTCTCACTATACAGGCAAAAAAAAAGGTAACTGTGAAGTGATGGATGTGTAAATTAGCACACATATCTAAACATTACATTCTACACCTTCAACATATGTAATTAAAAAAAAATGAAAATGGAAGCTTGCTGCTGTGTGTAAACCAGGGTCTCCCAATCTTGGCACTATTGACATTTTGGATCAGATAATTCTTTGTAACGAGGATGCTGCCTGTTGCATTGTAGGATATTGAGCAGCATCCATTACCCTTTATCCATTGGATGCCAGTAACATCCCTTCTTCCACTCTCCCATCCCAACTATGATAACTAAAAATGTCTCTAGATATGTCAAATATTCCCCAAAGGGGCAAACTATTCCTGGTTGAGAATCTCTGAAATAGACTATATTGACTAATTTGAGAGATTTAAATGCTGTTTTTATTGCTGTTATTCCATGTTCCTTAGTAAGATATCTAATTCAGGATCCTAATATACATACATATGTAAATAAGGATATATAAGAATATTTAACAATGATTTTGGCCTGATCATTTGATCAATCAAAATAGTCAGTGGTGGTAGAGCTAGAGGACTCTGCTGTACCAGTAAATGTTCTTTAGCTGATAGGCTCTGGATGGGTCTTGTCACAGGACTCAAGGGAGTTACTGTGTCCAGGGGAAAGAAGGCACTGGGGGCCAGAGAGTCCCTGGCTTTTTACTATTAAACAGATACTTCATTATTGTAACAACTGGTTCAGCCCATTTTAGTGTGTACTGACCGAACACCAGTATATTCAACACAAAATATTTTATGAAATGATAACTCTATGACAATGAACACTGATAATTTTTATTCTATTATTATTGTATTTCTCTTTCTCTTGTTACTTTTCTTAATGTTGACATCCACTAAACTGCATTTATTGAACACATTGGTAAGTCATAATTCACATTTCTTTGATAAATACTGGACTAAGTGTGTATCATCCCAGTCACATAAGTATGTCTGATTTTTCTTCATAGAAAAGAAAATAATGTTGATTTGAGGCGGATTCCTTTTACAATGTCACACAGTTTTTGAGTTTTGACGTAATACTTGTGCCAAGATGGCATCTGTCTGTATGTGTAATTTGTAACTGCCAGATATTTATGGTGCAAAGATATCAAAAGATATCTCTAACTCAATTTATATCATTTACTGACCTGTTTCAAATTCCCCTAATTGACCACGCCTTCTAGGGCTCACCACTGAGAGTTTAGTTTAAGTTCATACATTTGATTAGTAGGACAATAGTTAAATT
>NW_012104217.1:0-1359 GCF_000951045.1 Mandrillus leucophaeus | reverse complement strand
AAAGGTCCTCTGTTTGAGGAGGCCAGGCTATGATGGTGGTAAAAGACCATCTTTGAAATCCAGGTAGTGGTACTTTAGTTAGTTTTGTTTGGAAATTACTCTGTGATTCTTCATCTCATTTAGCAATAATGTGAAATGAAATATGAGAGCTAAAAGGTTAGATACCAATAAATCCAGTTTGTCTTCATAAATGTGGTAAAAGAGGTAAAAATTATCTGTTTCTGCTTATTTCTGTAGTTTAAAATTCATTTTTCAAGTTCAAAATTCATGTGTGTATATATATACACACACACACACGTAGCCAGTGCATCACGATTCTGGAATGGTTAAGATGAAATAAACTTCTAGCCTCTTCCATTCATTACAACTAAAAATTCTATATAATATACATAAAACAATTATTCAAGGACTAAAACATAAATATAGAAGATGGATTTGGGAGAAAAAACTTGAAGAAAGACTACCACAGTGGTTATCTTCCTCTCTGCCACTCATTCCCAACTGCACATCCTTCTTAGCGTCAGAGGAGTCTAAATTTGCAACTGCACAAAGTGTGTTGCCATGGAAAACCCTCTCTTTCTGGTCAGAGGAGTAGTAAAGGGAACCCTGGAAACAGAAAGGGTGATAGACATTTCTGTTTCTTTTTCACTCCCAGTTCTACCTGCCCTGGAGGTCCTCAAGCTTCATATCCTATGGTGTTGAATAGGTAGCATTAGTTAGGTTTACTAATTTGCCCTAGAGGAAAATACAAGAGGTATATAACAGTGTTAGAACTTTAAAATCCTGGCTTTCTGGCCAGAGAAAAGGAAGAATATGCTCTGAGACAAAGTGAAGTTGGGAGATTATGAAGAAGAGAGACCTGTTAAGGGGATCAAGAAGAAGAGCTTTGTGCGAGGTCCTAGCTGTGCAAGTGTGAAAATGATGCAGAGGCCAACCACTGGGAGAACGGACCTATAAGGCATATAGACCTCCCATGTCTCAGATAGTTCCCTGGGTGGCGTGTAAGCAGCTAGATCCAATAACAAAGCAGAAGCTTTGAAAGCGGAACTAACACCAGAATCACAGGTCACATTAAACAGAACAGGACTTGAAGCCTAAACCAAAGAAGGTTGATTATTTGTTTAAACAAACCAAGAAAGGAAAGAGTCGATATTATCCAGAAGATTTTTAACAGGAACCCGAGACTGAGGACATAATATTTTGAATACCCAGGACACAATAGAAAATTATGCAACATATAAAAAACAGAAAATCATCAACAACTTTCAAGAAAAAGAAAACAGTTGCCAAACACACAATGATCAGATATAAATTTTCAAGCAGTTATAACCTAGCTCTATAAAATAAGTGTGAGAATTC
>NW_012104216.1:473-1257 GCF_000951045.1 Mandrillus leucophaeus | reverse complement strand
AGGGCCAAAGGAAATATCCTCCGATAACAAAGAGAAAGAAGCCTTCTGAGAAACTTTTTTGTTTTCTGTGATATCATCTCACAGAGTTACAGTTTTCCCCTCAAGAAGCCTTTCGCTAAGACAGTTCTTGTGGAATAGGCAATGTGATATTTGGAAGCCCATAGAGGGCAATGGTGAAAAAGGAAATATCCTCAAATGAGATCTGGAAAGAAGCTTTCTCAGAAACTGCTTGGTGTTCTGTTAATTCATCTCACAAAGTTACATCTGTATTTCGTGGATATCTTCGCTAGCCTTATTCCTGTGGTAGCTGAGAACAGATATTTCGGATCCCTTTGTAGACTATAGGGCCAAAGGAAATATCCTCCGATAACAAAAAGAAAGAAGCTTTCTGAGAAAGTTCTTGGTGTTCTGCGAAATCGTCTCACAGAGTTACAGCTTTCTCCTCAAGAAGGCTTTCGCAAAGACAGTTTTTATGGAATTGGCAAAGTGATATTTGGAAGTCCATTAGGTTCTATGCTGAAAAAGGAAATATCCTCAGTTGAAATCTGGAAAGAAGATTTCTGAGAACCTGCTTGGTGTTCTGTTAATTCATCTCATAGAGTTACATCTGAATTTCGTAGATCTCCTTGCTAGCCTTATTTCTGTGGAATCTGAGAACAGATATTTCGGAACCCTTTGAAGACTATAGGGCCAAAGGATATATCCTCCGATAACAAAGGGAAAGAAGCTTTCCGAGAAACTTCTTTTTGTTCTGTGAAATCATCTCACAGAGTTACAGCTTTCC
>NW_012104216.1:0-420 GCF_000951045.1 Mandrillus leucophaeus | reverse complement strand
CTGCTTAGTGTTCTGTTAATTAATCTCACAGAGTTACATCTGTATATCGTGGATCCCTTTGCTAGCCTTATTTCTGTGGAATCTGAGAACAGATCTTTCGGATCCCTTTGAAGACTCTACGGCGAAAGGAAATATCCTGTGATAACAGAGAGAAAGAAACTTTCTGAGAAACTTTTTTGTGTTCTGTGAAATCATCTCCCAGGGTTACAGCTTTCCCCTCAAGAAGCCTTTCGCTACGACAGTTCCTGTGGAATCGACAAAGTGATATTAGGAAGCCCTTAGAGTGCTATGGTGAAAAAGAAAATATCCTCACATGAAATCTGGAAAGCAGCTTTCGGAGAGACTGCTCTGTGATGAGTTACTTCCACCCACAGACTTACATCTCTATTTCGTGGATCTCTTTGCTAGCCTTATTTCTGT
>NW_012104215.1:2993-3780 GCF_000951045.1 Mandrillus leucophaeus | reverse complement strand
GCTGGAGTTGCTGAAATTCCCATAGGGAGGCCTCACCCAGTGAGCAGGGATGGATCAGGTTCCCACTTCAAGAAACAGGCTGGCCACAATTAGCATAGCACTTGTGGTAGGTTGTGGGGACTTCCTTTTGGTCCCCGGTGCCAGTAAGCTAGAGTGGCTGACTCCAACTGCAGATCTGGTAACTGCCCCTCCCTCCGGGAATTCAGTCCCTTTCAGGCTGTCACCAGGCTGCCACTGCTTGCTGGGTAGAATTCTAAGCCAGTGGGTCTTGGGAGGTGCCATGAGAGTGGAGCCCCACAGGAAGATGCCTCCCTGTATTGAGCCCCCTTTTCAAGGGAATGCCTGGGACCTCTTCCTTGCCAGAATTCCCAGGACTGGATAATGCAAAACCCCTGGGTTTCACCAAGACGCTGCAAAGCTCTGTGATTCGGACCAAGGCCCTGGTGACTCGGGCTCAGGAGGGCATCTCCTGATACACAGCTTGCGAAGATCCATAGGAAAGGTGATACCTCTAAGTGCAGAAGGGACCGAGGTGACTAGGGTCTGAAGTGACCCCCAGCAAACCACAGGAGGCCCACAGAAGAGTGGCCTGTTAATAATAATAATAAATAATTATAAAAAACCAGAAAGCAGCAACAACATCAACTGAAAAGACCCCACAAAAACCCCATTCAAAGGTCAGCAACCCCAAGGATCAAAGATAGCTAAGCCTACAAAGATGAGAAAGAATCAATGCAAAAACACTGAAAACTCAAAAAGCTAGAGTGCCTCTTCTCCTCCAAATGAC
>NW_012104215.1:0-598 GCF_000951045.1 Mandrillus leucophaeus | reverse complement strand
CAGCAGCACATCAAAAAGCTTATCCACCAGGATCAAGTAGTCTTCAGCCCTGGAATGCAAAGCCGGTTCAACATACACAAATCAACAAATGTAATTCACCACGTAAATAAGCAAGGTATTGAAGAAACAATTAACTATAAACTAGGTATTGAAGAAATAATTTATTAAAAAACAATTAAAAAAAAAAAACGCTGGGCATGGTGGCTCAAGCCTGTAATCCCAACACTTTGGGAGGCCGAGGAGGGAGGATAACCTGAGGTTAGGAGTTCGAGACCAGACTGGCCAACACGGTGAAATCCCATCTCTACTAAAATTACAAAAAAAATTAGCAGGGCCTGGTGGCGTGCATCTGTAATCTCAGCTACTCAGGAAGCTGAGGTAGAAGAATTGCTTGAACCCAAGAGGTGGAGGTTGCATTGCACTCCAGACTGGGCAACTAGAGCGCGACTCCATCTAAAAAAAAAAAAACACACACACACACACAACCATAGCCAATATCATACGGAATGGGCAAAAGCTGGAAGCATTCCCCTTGAAAACCAGCATAAGACAAGGATGCCCTCTCTTACCATTCCTATTCAATACAGTATTGGAAGTT
>NW_012104214.1:10814-11629 GCF_000951045.1 Mandrillus leucophaeus | reverse complement strand
ATTGGATTTGTATCTGTTTTAGCATCAAAAATAAAATAGAAACCATGCCAAACTCCAAGGCAGGCTTTCCGATGTGCTTATTCAGTGTGAATTTCAACTCCAGAAGCTTGTATGATATTTGTTTGAACTTTGTCTCTAATTCCTAACTGTTACCTTGGAAGCCAAGGAGGCCCTGTGATCAGCTACCCAAGGGCCCCCTGTTTTAACTGATTTATAACATGCCTGCTTTCAGGACGCCAAGCTTTTCAGCCCATTTTAGGATTTAAGAATGTACTGTTTCATGACAGGGTTGAAGTTTGAATGCCAAAGGCAGTTACTTTTCCTCTTTTCTCTGTTCCACACTTCATTAATACTTTTATATATTGAGGACCCACTTCTGCATCACTGCAATGGGCAGCATTTATGCAAGTTATAAAAATGAACCATTAGTATAAACTTTTAAATAAGCTTTTCTAAGTCTAATAACAATATGGGCACAATGGAAACTTAAGAACTTGAAAATCACAGAAAGTTGAAATAGACAAAGGAAACAATGAATATATTAAGTCCGTTCTTGCTCTCTCCTTCTCTTGAAAAAGAGATATAGGTATAAATATAGATATAAAATTAAATGTATTATTAACTCCTCCCTACTCAACTGACGTATGGCACATCTTCAAAGCACTGTCACATAATAATTTGAAAAATACCCTCCCTTCTCCCTTACCCCCCAAAAACAGCTTTATTCTAAAATTCATCATTATTACTGAATTATTTAATTGCAATTATAGATGGTTTGCTTAGAACAGCTATTTTTCTTCTGCTGTACTCAAACA
>NW_012104214.1:0-1969 GCF_000951045.1 Mandrillus leucophaeus | reverse complement strand
GCTTCAGGCTGTCATGTAGCTTTTGGCTTCTGCTCTCCTGCTTTTCAGGCCTCCTTGTACTGAGCCTAGGGCTGCCTTTGCTTTAGACCTTCAGCTTGCTCCATGTGCACTTAACCCAGGAAGGCTCGTTTACTTGCTATGCCACAAGAAGCCCCCAAACACTGCACTATTTCCTTTTCTGGTTTTGCTGCTTCTCTACTTTGCATCACTGTTGAACATACTGGCTAAGACCGGGGCCAGATGGGAGCATCTGAGCTGAAACACAGCTCTACCCCCAGGTACTTCTGTGACTCGGTAAGTTAAGTCACCTCCTAATGCCTCTGTTTCCTCAGCTATAAATGAAAATAGAAATAGTATCCCCCTCGTCATGGGTGGAGAAGATGCGAAAAGATTTTTGAACTGCTTCGCGTAGTGTTTGACTCACAAGAGCTCATTACATTTCTGGTAAAATTGTTACTACCATTAAGATGAATTACTTTGCCCATTGAATGCAAAGCTTCTGAAGCAGATCATAACTACCACTGAGATGACTTACTTTGCCCATTGAATGACAAGTTTCCAAAGCAGATCATAACTACCATTGAGATGAATTACTTTGTCCATTGAACGCCAAGCTTCCAAAGCAGAAAGGTCCTCACATGCTTGGTGTTCAGCATCAGCCCATGCTCCTTGCCCTGCCTGCATCCTTGCAGTGGTCACCCTTGCCTTGCCTCCTCTTTCCAAGGTCCGGGCTCTGTCACCTCTGTCTGGACACCTCGGTACTGTCCTACTGGTCGCTCAGAATCTGACTCCAGATATGCACTCTCCCTGCAGTCCACTCTGATTTTTCCTGTGAGTCTTTGCCTGGCCCATCTCCCTGGAGGTAGCCCTCAATGTTCCAGGAGCAACAGCCAAGCCAGCAGGATGGTCCCAGTCTCATGGGGCTGACTGCAGTCACCCACCTGCCCCTCTTAACAGCGCAAATGCTTCCTGAACATCCAAACTGGCACCTGACTTGTCCTCCTAAATTTACCAACAAGGTGTTGGTCACAGCGGGAAGACTGGCTAATTCGTCTCATGGTTTTTCTCATACTCAAACTATTCCTCTTTCTGAACTAACCATCCTCAGTTTCCCATTGTTCATCAAAACCTTCATCCTTCCTTCTTTGAAACCTCTTCCTGACCATGCCCAACCACCTTTACTCTGACTCCAGCCTCTGGGGGCTCCAGGCTTTGAGGGTCTCCCAAAGTGCTCAATCACTGACATATATCAAAGTGAATTATCAATTTATTTCTCTCATAACAGGTACAAAAGTAAACATTCATTTGTATCTTTTTTTTCTTTACTAGTGTTAATCCCAAAGAAGCCTGATGATATCTTCTATTTTTCTCCTTTACCTGCTGGATTTTTCTGTGTCTCTATCCTCCACTTCTCTCAACTATCTTGTATGATTCCCCCATAGACTCCATTGTGTTCTTCACCATGGACACACGTAGAAGAAACTCAATAGACTTTTAGGGAATCTAAACGTTTTTTCTTTCCTTGTGGCTGCTAATGTTATACAGCAACCTACTTTTATAAACTGGAGAAAATAATGAAACTGTCATTCATATCATTTTTAACTTATTTTATTGTTTCAACAACTTTTCAATTCATTATGCCATGGCCCAGATTGCTGCTTGTGAAGGAAGTGGGGGACTTGGCGTGGTTGTTCATTCTGGAAATGGGGAAGCAGAGAAGCAAAGATGGAGCTCTCCCCAGAGCAGAGGGTCTTCGCCTTTGCTGGGTGCCACTGACACTTTCAACACAATTTTACCTAAAAAATATCCTATTTTGGCATTAGATTCCAATTCCAATTTCTTCATGTTCTCAGGCTGTATTTCTATCATAGTCTACTATAATGTGCTATAATACTATAAGAAGATGCCATAAAATGATTATGTTACAAAACTATATTATAATATTTTATAATACTAGTATACCGAAGAT
>NW_012104213.1:5066-5687 GCF_000951045.1 Mandrillus leucophaeus | reverse complement strand
ATAATTTTAAAAAGTTTTGTGTTTCTCCCTATTTCCCATGTTTCCTTTGGTATTGTTTATTTTCTTCCATCTTTACATTCTTTCGCATTACTGAAACCCTAATAAACCAGTTTGAGTTTGTGCTATGTACATATTTTAATTTATGTCTATTATATTTATTACACTTTATTTTTTACTTTTATTTACGTATTTATTTATTTATTTATTTTGAGGCAAGGTCTTGCTCTGTCACCCAGGCTGGAGTGCAGTAGCACAATCTTGGCTCACTGCAACCTCCGCCTCCCAGATTCAAGCAATTCTCCTGCCTCAGCCTCCTGAGTAGCTGGGACTACGGGCATGTGCTACAATGCCTGGCTACTTTTTTGTATATTTTTAGAAGAGACAGGGTTTGGCCGTGTTAGCCAGGATGGTCTCGATCTCCTAACCTCGTGATCTTCCTGCCTCGGCCTCCCAAAGTGCTGGTGTGAGCCACTTTGCCTAACATCTTTTATCCTTTTTACTTTAGATTTGACTTTAATGTTTTTTCTCCAACATTTTGAATTGAATGCTTAATTTGTTTTGAACTTCTTATTTAATATAATCGAATGTATAAATTTCTTTGAGCTCGATATATGCTAGAGT
>NW_012104213.1:0-841 GCF_000951045.1 Mandrillus leucophaeus | reverse complement strand
CACAAACACACACACACATACACACACTAAAGCCTAGGTAGAGGTGACCAGGAAGGCCTCTGCTGAAGATCGCATGGGCTGGGAATGCAAATATGCGTAGATCATGGCAAAGGAGCCTGAGTTCTTGACTGCAACTCCCTCCAGACACTGCAATGCACTGACTGTTCCACATGTCTTATGTGGGAAGAACAACTTTCCTCCTGTAGCCTGTGGTTGGGCCTCAAAGATCACACATAGGTTGTTTTTTAGGAGCTGAACTCTTCATATGTATCATGCTTATTTTTAGTTATTTGTCTGTCTCATCTACCTTAGTTAATATGTGTTGTTTAATTTTCTGGAGAGGTTTGTATAATTCTTACAGATTGAAAATTTGATGCTCACTGATTATAGTCCTTTGCTTAGTTTTGTGTCCAGGTAAATTTATTGAGAAAGCAACAGATAATTTTGAAGCTGAATATCTCCATAATCTCCAGTTGTGCTATCCCTGGACCCCAAAACAACTTTGATGAGGGTTTTGCCTTTAAATCCTCCTTAAGAAACATCCCCATTGGAAGGAGGCGATCACCTTAGTTTGTAAAGCTCATTAGTTTTGGAGGGAGAACAGGTAGAGATATGAATGGTAAAGGAAGAATAATCGTTCCATATCTCTTTTCATCAATTCCACACCTTCTGAGCACTTTGTGCTAAGTATTATCATGCCAAAAATAGCAGGCTTAGGGTTTTTTTTTGTTTGTTTGTTTGTTCGTTTTTTTTCGGTGTAACATTGTAGTAAGTGAAAGGCACTGAAGTTGGGGAAGGTGAAAAGAGAAATTAAAATATTTCCTCTAACCCAGCCTTCATC
>NW_012104212.1:3004-3661 GCF_000951045.1 Mandrillus leucophaeus | reverse complement strand
GATGACAACTAATAACTCATTAACATTAGTTTACCATATGTGCATGTTTTAAAATTATTTAAGTGGAAAAATAATTTATAATGCAACAGAAAGCAGTATGACCACAATCCTTACATTTGATTTCATAAATTTTCAGGAAAATATATTGATAGAATAAACTTCTAGGCCGAGTGTGGTGGCTCACTCCTGTAATCCCAGCACTTTGTAGGCCGAGGCAGGCGGATCATGAGGTCAAGAGATAGAGACCATCCTGGCCAACATGGTGAAACCCTGTCTCTACTAAAAATACAAAAGGTTAGCTGGGCATAGTGGTGCATGCCATAGTTCCAGCTACTCAGGAGCCTGAGGCAGGAGAATCACTTGAACCTGGCAGGCAGAGGTTGCAGTGAGCCGAGATCGCACCATTGCACTCCAGCCTGGTGACAAAGCGAGACTCCATCTTAATTTAAAAACAAAAACAAACAAAAAAAACTCCATCTAAATATACTATAGGTGATATCAATTTTTTAACAGCAATGCCTTTGTAGCTTACTCTGTAATTTACTAACCTATTGTTAGAAATGGACTAGTCCTTTGGTAATAATTCATGAAACTTAATTTGAATAATTATTCTTGCTAAGTTATTCATAAAGCAGAAAGATGATAATGATGAATCCT
>NW_012104212.1:0-485 GCF_000951045.1 Mandrillus leucophaeus | reverse complement strand
TCAAGTACACAACACATTATTTTTTACCATAGTCAGCATGCCCTACAATAGATTTCCAGAATTTCCTATCTAACTCTTAAAGAGTAACTTGTGGCCGGGCCCGGTGGCTCACGCCTGTAATCCCAGCACTTTGGGAGGCCAAGGTGGGCTCATCACGAGGTCAGGAGATCGAGACCATCCTGGCTACAACGGTGAAACCTCGTCTCTACTGAAAATACATACACACAAAATTAGCTGGGAGAGGTGACGGGCGCCTGTAGATCCAGCTACTTGGGAGGCTGAGGCGGGAGAATGGTGTAACCCGGGAGGTGGAGCTTGCAGAGAGCTGAGATTGTGCCACTGCACTCCAGCTCCAGCTTGGGCGAGAGAGCAAGACTCCATTCAAAAAAAAAAAAAAGAGTAACTTGTAGTTTTTAACCAACATCTCCCCAGTATCCCCATTCTTCACCTCCAGGCCCTGGAAACTATCATCTGCTCTCTACTTC
>NW_012104211.1:4066-4721 GCF_000951045.1 Mandrillus leucophaeus | reverse complement strand
AAAGCTGCCTGTGGTGGCTCACACCTGTAATCCCAACACTTTGGGAGGCTGAGGTAGGTGGACCACCTGAGGTCAGGAGTTCAAGACCAGCCTGCCCAACATGGTGAAACCCCATTTCTACTAAAAATACAAAAATTAGCTGGGCGTGCTGGCATGTGCCCATAGTCCCAGCTACTCAGGAGGCTGAGGCAGGAGAATCACCTGAACCTGGGAGGCAGATGTTGCAGTGAGCCAAGCTCGCGCCATTGCACTCCAGCCTGGGCAACAGAGCAAGACTCAGTCTCAAACAAAAGAAAACAAAACAAAACTGTCTTGTTTTCCCCACACTTGTAGGTTGTGACTAAAGAGTAAAGTGAGAAGAAGTGATGCTCCTCTTAGGCCTCCCCTAACTGGGGAAGGGCAGTGATACGGGCAGGGATATCAGTGTTATTTTTTTAGTTACTCCACAGCTATCCTCAGCTGTAGTTCTCTTCTTGAAGGGTGTCAAACTCCAAAGCCAGGGAAAGTCTGAAAAACCATGAGGAAATTTATTTTTAAAAAACTTAGGAAGGCCGGGTGCAGTGGCTCACGCCTGTAATCCCAGCACTTTGGGAGGCCGAGGCGGGCAGATCACGAGGTCAGGAGATCGAGACCATCCTGGCTAACACAGTGAAAC
>NW_012104211.1:0-591 GCF_000951045.1 Mandrillus leucophaeus | reverse complement strand
TCCAACCTGGGTGACACAGCGAGACTCTATCTCAAAAGAAAAAAAAAAAAAAGAATGATAAAATGGACTTTGGGGACTTGGGGGGAAGAGTAGGAGGGGGGCAAGGGATAAAAGACTACAAATATGGTACAGTGTATACTGCTCGGGAGATGGGTGCACCAAAATCTCACAAATCACCACTAAAGAGCTTACTCATGTAACCAAATACCACCTGTACCCCAATAATTTATAGAAAAATAATGAAAAAAAAAGAAAAAAAAAAAAAGACTGGCCCTGAGGAATGTGGCTGCCACCTACTGGCAAATTCTGGGCTCGTTCACTGGCTCTCGGATGCCTGATGACAAGAGGAGGCCCAGAGAACTCCTTTTCAAGAAGTCTACTTCATTTTAAGTAAATTGGGCAAAAGGGAGCCCCTGGCCCTTTAGTCTTCAGCCTCACCCGTGGTTTCACAAGCTTCACTGACACACAATTTGAAGGCCTATTTGGACAGAGGAGGCCCGCCAGGAAGGGAAAGATCATGGTTTAATCAGTACTATTCCCAGACCTGGGGCAAGTGCCTTGTGTGACAGAGTTAAAGTTAAAAACCCTTCC
>NW_012104210.1:1773-2821 GCF_000951045.1 Mandrillus leucophaeus | reverse complement strand
TGTTTAACCAAATATTTTAAGGATAATTAAGAAAAGTTGTTTGAAAGGCAAAGAAAGCATGCAGAATTTCTTAAAAATAAAATTGGAGGGGTAGGAAGAAACGGAAATGTTTATAGAAATATATTAACAAAGAAAGAAATCTGAAGATTAAGGAAGGAAAAATATTGCTGAGGTTGTTGATAGGGTATGAGGTAATGGGGCACTCAGCAAATATATGGAAAGGAAATCCTTCAATTATAATAGGAAAAAGCAGGAAGCAATAAGTGAACATAAATTAACATTTGGAAAATAAGTTGCAAATTTTAAGGAAATTTTCATGTATCGGCTTCCCATATCTCTGTGTATTATAAAATGAGATAGATCCGATATAGTAATTACAAGAGCAAGAGAATAGTTTGATTAAAAGAAAAAAAGCAAAAAACCACCACGTTAAGGGCCGCTTTGAGCTGCCTGACCATGAGTTTATGATGACACAAATCTGACCCACTGGGTGTTATTGTTTTTCCAGGAGTGCCAGTCAAGGAGTAAAAAAAAGGATCAATGTACATGGAATTTTGTTTGTTTGCATGTGTGTTTATTTTTTATCAAAAGCTATGGGAAAAAAATGAAAAACAAAGGAATTCAGAACACTGACATGAGGCTGACTGAAATGGCAGACTACAGAATTCAGGCTCCTTAAAGAGAGAAAAAGAGAAGAAACAGAACTGAAGCACAGGAAGACTAGACTGATGATGCGATGGAATAATGGTTCTCAAGCTATTTGTGATGAAGGGCCAGTTTTCTTTTTCTTTTTAATTGTAAAATAAAAAGAAAGAATGGGTTGTAACCCATTGCCAGCACACGGGCAGCTCATGCCATATGTGATTAACCTATGATTTTGAGAAAGACCAAATTAGTCTGTATGCTTAGTAGTCTGTATGCTTTCCAAAGAGATAGTCCACTAATTATGCATTTGGATGTCATGGCAATGTCAAATCACTAGCAAAATTTCTAAAATGCTGCTCTCAATTGCTGTATTAATCTTGTTGTAGCTTGATAAAAGTATGTG
>NW_012104210.1:0-323 GCF_000951045.1 Mandrillus leucophaeus | reverse complement strand
ATTGAAATTTCAGTTTCACCAAGAAGAATATGCACTTTAAAAGGAATTCTTAATGCAAAGGGAGCTTTATTTCATGAGACACTTGAGCCAAATGCTTTGTCTTGTTGGGGTCCTTACCTACTCTGAATTTCCCTTCTTCAACATCACCAACTTCAACTACCCCAAAACAGCCCATGCAACTCTTCAATACTATATTCACATCAGCAGATTCCAAAAATAAAATGACTTTGACATTCCAATCATGTACTATCCACACACTATTTTTGACCTGTACAGCACGTTAATGTACTGAATACTGTAGGCAATTGCGACACAATGGTAAG
>NW_012104209.1:2068660-2105405 GCF_000951045.1 Mandrillus leucophaeus | reverse complement strand
GCAAGAACAGAAAACCAAACACTGCGTGTTCTCACTCATAGGTGGGAACTGAACAGTGAGATCACTTGGACTTGGGAAGGGGAACATCACACACTGGGGCCTATTATGGGGGGGGGAGGTAGGGATTGCATTGGGAGTTATACCTGATGTAAATGACGAGTTGATGGGTGCTGACAAGTTGATGGGTGCAGCACCCCAACATGGCACAGCTATACATATGTAACAAACCTGCACGTTATGCACATGTACCCTGGAACTTAAAGTGTAATAATAAAAAAAAAAAAAAGAAAGAAATTCAACATCAGAGAGAATAAACCTTTTCCTCTTTAACAGTGAAGCTCTTCTTTTCTCCGGCTAAAACATCTTCTATTCCTGTAGTTTTCCTTCCTGTTTTGTTTTTGGCATGGTTTTATGTCTTCTCATCAAGTACATTTTTTTGTTTTTAAAAGTATGCTTTTAAGGTGTGGTATCTAGATATAAAGTCAGTATTTAAAAACAAAAAGTTTTGCCCACTATGGAATGTAGATTTGGGGTTATATCTTCCTCAGTCTGGCAAGCTTGCTCCAAAATTGATTCTAAATCCTATTAGACTTATAGCATCCCACCACTCTCTTGACTTATATTGAACTCGCTGTTATTTAAAAGCCCTAGCCCACTGTTTTTCATTGTTTTTCAATGTAAACTATTTTTCCAGTTGCTTTTCTGAATCTAGGTAATGGGCTATGTGTTTATCGCTTATTCGTATTAAACTTTATCCTGTGAGATCCAGCCATTTGGGCACCCTGTCAAACTCATTTGGAGCCTAATATTACCATTATCAGACTCAATAAAACCCCAGCTCATTTGACAAGATGCCTGCCAAATCATTAAAAAACATTGAGAAGACGACCCTTTCCAACATGTTACACTCTCCCTATCAAAGATTTGTTTTTCTAACCCCTAAATCATTCTTGCTGAGGTTTAAATCCTTTCCCAGACAAAGCAAAATCTCAAATAAACCATGGTTTAAAATTTAACTTACTCGTTATGAACTCACATCCTTGATTACTAATAGCACTTTATTTTTAAGCAGAAATAACATGCCTACCAAAGTAAAAATAATTCAGGAAAACAGTGAATCAAAAGTCATTCATTACGACCAGCATCTACTTTGGCTATTAATCTGTCTTTATATGAAAGTGTTAATAATGAAATTCAGACTGTGTTTATCACAGTTAGATTTTTGTCTTTCCTTAACCTCATCTAAAGCAAAGAAAGGCTTAAGCCAAGGACAATGAAATATCCTACTAAATAAAAATGAAATGAATGAAACTTCTCCAAGTCAATTAGAATTTTTATATCTAACGGTTTTCAAAATATATATGTTGTACTATGGTTGGTTCCCACGGGATTTATTACCGTTGCTCATTAGATACAATGAAATAATAACAACAAAAGTAATGATTACCATAACTTCCCTCAGAAGCACACACAAACTAATTATAAAGAGGTCTTTGCGTTTAGCTTTAAAATGTACAATCATCAAAACGCTTGAATGGCCACATGCGTAGGAGTGATAGGTCTCGCACATATTTATGAGCTGCCTTAAATCCTTTCTGGAGTAAGGAGAAAAGTAAACAAAAGACATAGTCACATATTTAATGAGGAGGGAGAGAAAAATCTAAATTGGTATGCAGTCACTGCTCTCACAAGCCATTTTATTTTCTAAATGTTATAGCGAAATGTTTAGATGCTGCCTTTCAACCAATACCACAAATGTAGGAGACAAGCAAAATGAGCCAATGTCACAGATACATGGGACATCATAAGAAAAAAACACAAAAATAAAATACCTTTTTAAACAATCTGTGATCCTCAAATTTTAAAAATTTTTTAAAAAGATTAAATCTTTTCAGAGATAAGGTCTCATTTTGTTGCCCAGGCTGGTCTCAAACTCCAGGCTTCAAGCTATCCTCCCATCTTGGCCTCCCAAAGTGCTGGATTACAGGGGTGAACCACCATGCCTGGCCAAATTTTTAAGTAAATATAACAGTGCTACCTGCCATCCTCCAGGTGATTCCCGATTGTCCCCAGGCTGTGCCGTCTTCTGTGACTCTGGGAAGAATTCCATGCTCCTGAGTCAGAGTAAAATATCTTTGCTTTAGTTTAGACGGGATTTGCACAGGGATAATGCAATTTCATCTGTCTTTTTTGCCCTACTTAAAAATTAAACAGGAAACACATATATGCCATATAAATGTATCTGTTTTTTCTCTCGCTGGTTTTATTTAACTTTCTCCTCCCTCTAAAGCATTTCTTCCCTTTCTCATACATTTCTCTTATGGAGAAAAGAATAATCAGACATTAGGAATTAATTTGAAAATTTGTTATAAGTAATTTTATTACATGACTCCTTGAGCAAAAAAGTACTTTTCATTAGAGACAATGCTTTATTCAAACTGTGTTTTTAACTGATAAGTGGCATATATGACCTACTAAGCCATAGGATGAACAGACATCCATTGTGTAGAGTAAAGCTATTTTTAATCCCATTTGCCATGTATAGCAAAGACCAGTTTCCCCAAGTGTAAGCCTCAACCTAACTCTCTCAGCACCCCTCCTGGTGCCCCCAGCCTTACATGATATACTCCAACAAAGCGTGAATGCATAGCATGACCAGATTTAACAAACTGAATCACAGAATGCTCAGTTAAATTTGAATTTCCAATAACCCACACATAACAGGTTCATATATGTTCCAGTTATTGCATAGGATATCCTAAGCCATTATCTGTGGTTTAATGGGAAGTTCAACTTTCACTGTGTGTCCTGTATTTTATCTCACAGTTCTGCAATCATATCCTCCATGCCACTGTTTCAAGCCATTCTGGGCAGACTTTTCCTTCCATCTCATGTGACCTACTGTGCCTTCTCAACAAGGAAGACCTGGCTCAAGTGGCTTTTTCTCCTCCTCCATAAAATCTTGGCTGACTTGCTCCACTCAGTCCAAGCAGAGTTGATCATTCCCTCTTTGTGCCACAACAGTGCCTGGTACATACTCCATTATGCCCTGAGTCACAAGCTGTATCTCACCCACTTGTGTGTGTCTGGATGTGAAGTTGGTGGGACACAGTGTGCTTCACTCAGCCACATCCCCGATACCAAAAGCTAGTAGATACCTCAGGAGAAATTTTGGGTGGGGAAGGAGCAGAGGGTCAGAGCCAGACAAAGCTGGATTTGAACCCAGGATACTATGCCAATACATTTACACTCTCAAGGCTTAAAGTTCCTTGTCTGCACTTTGAAAAAAATAAATAAAAACATCCCTGGTGAAGTAACTGTTGAAAATTAAATTAAGTTGTTTATATGTAAGAAACTTGTCACTAAACATAAAACCACCAAAATAGTTAGTTACTTTCTAATCCCATGCTCTTTACTAAACTAAAAAATCTTTTCAGAGTTATAATGCCTTTCCCCTTAAAAAAAAAAAAAAAAAAAAAAAACACCTGGAGAGAACTTCAATTTCAGTTTTTTAATTAAGCTTTAAATTTTGTCTGATTATGAGCTAATATACTTAATAAGAAGGTAAGCTCAACTTTTCACAAGACATTTATTTGTTCTTACTAATTTACCTGCCCAATTTTCTTCCTTTACAATTAAATGGCACTTCCAATTAGACCATATAAAACGAGAAAAACTCCGCTCCCAAAAGCTTGCAAGAGAAGAGAGTTTCTAAAAATTACTCTTGTCTCATCTGTCTGACTCACATTTATCTAAAAATAAAAGGAAAACTAGGAGAAAAAATAAACGAACAGAGGATAACATGCAGCCTCATGTCTCTGAGTCAGATAACAAGATAATTTTTCTGCATGCTCTATATTTCACTTTTCTTTTCAAAATGACCTTTCTACCCCCTAACCCTATCACTAGAATATAAATCCATTAATGAGGAATCTTTTCTTCCCCTGTCCTTTTTCATATCAATTGCAGCAGGACGCTGGACTGTTCTTTGAGTTCATTCACTTTATAGCTATTAGAAATAAAATATAGCCTGGAGACAGCCTGTCTCCAATTGGTTAAGCACAAGTTGAAAAAATAAATTCCTGAGTTTCTTTCATCTGCCACTGATTTTCCATGTGAAACCTAGAGAAGTGTCGAAACTTCATTTTTTGAATCTGTGAAATGGGTGAATCATTACGTTTTTAAAAACCTCTTTTAATGTCCATTTTTGGCAGAAAATAAAAAGCTCTTAAAATATTAGTGTTTTATACTTAATGATTTTAAAATATGCTTGCTTGACTTTCACTCCCATAGAATTAAATGACATTGCTCATTAGGTGTTATGAAATAATAAGAATAATCATATTAATAAAATGTAGTGGTTACTGTAACTTTCTCCAGAAGTACTCACATTCTAATCTAACTTCTGAAACTAAAAGAATCACTGAGAAAAATATGTAGGAAACCTTAGAATAAATTGACAGATATCTTAAAAGTTATATGTAGACTGCTGCCAATCCATTCAACCATTTACTTATTTGTTCATCAAATGTTTAGCTCTATGACAGACTTTTCCTGAGTTCCATTTCCTCAGTTTCCTGACAATCGGATTGGACTAGTAAATGTGTAAACTATGTAACTCAGGGTTTATAGTTTAATGTTCCTAGATTAATCCTCTGATAATTTTATTAATACTGGTATTCACCGAGCTTTGCTGTCTTTCAAATAACATTTGCATTTTTATTGCAGTATGACCTTTTTCTGAAGACACAAGTACCTTACATTGGACATGCGCATGCCCGGTTGATGGTTAATGTATGTCAGGGATAGATCTTGAGTCCTCCAACAAGAGTAACAACAAA
Source organism: Mandrillus leucophaeus (assembly GCF_000951045.1). Classification (NCBI taxonomy): domain Eukaryota; kingdom Metazoa; phylum Chordata; class Mammalia; order Primates; family Cercopithecidae; genus Mandrillus; species Mandrillus leucophaeus. Next base: position 2,100,564 of record NW_012104209.1, on the reverse strand, counting down.
AGGACGACAACTGAGTTTCAAAGAAGACATTTTTGCTTGAGTTAGAACCCCAAGAAGTCTTTCGCAGACCCTGGAAACTATGTTATGTCCCTCAGTTATCCTTGCTCAAAGCCTTCCTTTTAAAACAGGTCTCTCTTCCCCCATTAAACTGTCAGAGCTATGAGTGCAGGGACAAAGTCTGTCTTGTTCATCCCATATCTTTATGCTTAGCATAGCACCTGTTCTATAAGAAGTGTGCAAAAATGGTGAATGAACTTTGACAAAGCTTTCTCAACACACTATCCCATTTGATCCACTCCTCCAACACCCTCTTCACAAGATCATTTTCAACGTAAAGACCCATAACTGCAGTATACTACATACTCAGCAATCAATGAACAGTCATTTCTCATTGTCTCCTTGCTGGGGGAGGGTAGGGAATGTGACATCACAGTCAAGCAGATGTTACAGTGGGGCAAAAAAAAAAAAGATGAGCAGAAAGAAGGCAAAGTTTATATGGAAAATATTCAAATGAGAAAGTCAAGTTAGGAGAAAATTTCCCTAAGGGAGCAGCCCTGGAGAGTAAGCCAGCCCAAAACATTTCCAAAGTACCAGCGATACTGCCTTCTCTGCAAAGTAAACCACCAGAGGTTACCAAAAGCTTCACAGAACTTCCTGATCTTTAAATTTTCTGATACTAAAGGAGTCTTTAAAGGAGGAGGCTAACCAAGGCATCCAATTTTTTAAAAACTCAAGTGCTGGCCTGGCTCCTATGTCCAGCAACAATATCTATTGTCTGCCTACTATGTGCAGTGATGTAGTACATTTCTCCCTCTTCCGGGTGGATATCACATTCATAAACCTAATGCAATGAAAAACTCAAGAGCTTCCCCAGAATGCCTATTTAATGACACTTAGTAAGATATAATCCACACTAAGAAAAGCTGAACGATACTTTGAGATCCAAAGTGTAAGGATCCCATGGGTATCTTGTGTAATTACAATTAGTAATTGTATACAGGTACACACAACTCTTAGTGCTTTCCTAACTTTTCCAAAATGGCTTAAGAATTTGATCAGGGCAACCACATCCACTCATATACCCTGGAATGTCAACTTGTACTTTCCCTGTGAAGATCTTACCAGCACACAGACTCAGGGGACACACATGGAGTGGAGGAAGAGAAAGAACAAGAACAGCTGGTTCAATCCAGAGTGTCAATAGTTGTCATAGCTGCATGTTCTTACATTTAGGTAAATTTTTTCCAAGGTAGGAAGAGAGATCTTGAGATAGCAAAACCTTGCCGTCAAAATCTAAGCAGAACACTTGGAATATCCAGCTCAGGCCAGTCTGTGGCTTGGGGAAGCCTCTGAAGCCAGCCTGGGCCACCCTATCAGAAGTGCTGTCACTTTACATTGTTTGCAGGAACCACAAAAACGAGACCTCATTTTCACCCTAAAAGGGTGATCCTGATGAAATTCAAGAAGGCAATCTAGAAGAGATTAAATATACTATGACTACACTGCTTAGATTGTTTTGTGATAAGCATGTATCATTTTTACAAAAACAGTAAAAACATTTCTAAAGAGAAAAAAGAAAGGAAGGCAGGAAGAAAGAAAGAGAGGGAGAGACGGAGGGAGGAAGGGAGGGAGGGAGGGAGAGAGGGAGGGGGGAGGGAGGGAAGAAGGAAGAGCACATGCTTTGCTCTTTTATCATTGGTATTCATAGAAGGCTGGGGATTGCATAATTAGAAGACTTACTGGCCCTTTAACCACATGCTTCACTAAAGCACGTCATCATTTCTGAACCCAGATGCTTGATTTCTGAATACTGTGGCTATGGAGGTTAGTGCGGAATCTTGGATCAGCTCTCATCTTCCCTGAGTTCCCAAAAAATTCACTTTGGGTCCTGCAACATGGAGCACTGGTGAAAGGAAACAGAACTCCCTACAGCTTCAGAGAAAAAGATGAGAGGGCTCTCAAAGTCTTCTGTGCTAATGGGAAATATTCATTCTTGACCTCTTTTCCTCTCCCTCCAGAGGCTCATGGCTCTTTGTAGACACAACTAGGGAGTTTGAACAGTTTCTCTCATATTTCTAGGTCAAGAGAGCAAGGCTAGAGTTGTTCAGATATTTACTGAATGCCTAATAAGCACAAAGCCTAGTACTTAGCACTATAGGGATCAAAAAAACTAAAAGATACAGTTCCCACTGGAGCAAGAAGAAATATATAAGCAAACGCTAAATGATAAATTAACAGCAAAACATGAGATCTAACAAAGTTGTTGCCAAAAGCAAATGTAGAAACCGTGAGTGCTCTTCTGACCAAGGTGATGTATTTAATATACACTGCTTTCTTTAATCATTAATCATGGAATTATGAGTATGTACTCTGGTAAAAATAAATCAAAATAAATAAGAGTTGAAAAACTACCTATCAGGTACTATGTTGATGACTTGGGCAATGGAAAATTGAGAGGCCCAAGTGTCAACGTCACACATATTGTGATTTATTACCCATGTAATACACCTGCACATGCATCCCCTAAATCTAAAATATGAAAATGAAAAATAAAGTTAAATTAATAAATAGTTGATTTATCAACATCTGTTAAATGAATACACACACATACACACATGCAATCACCAGTCTGTTAAGATAAAGTTGAAAAAAAATCACAAATATATATGAATTTTAAATATATAGAAAGCAGAGATTAAGCAAAGATGGCATTTATTGAGCATCTTTACTGTGCTCCAGGTACTGTCCTAAATGCTCTAAATGCATTTTTCTCAACTAATTCTTGTAGCATATTAATGGGATAGAAATTATTACCTTTTATATCTGACTTAGGTTTATTAGAAAGGCTTAAGTAATTTACCTAAGGTGTCACAACTAACCCCACATTTTTGAAACACTGTACATTATATTAGAGAATTGGAGTGGTCAGTGTTGTACAGAAACAACACTTGTCTGTCCTTAGGAAGCTTAGCATTTCATAACAAACTCAGGAGTCTCACAGGGTTGGCTTAATTATTCACATAAAAGGACGATTATTATAAGAAAGACTCAAATATGTATTGGTAAATTGGCTAAGGAATAAACTTAACTAAAACAACTATTTGGAGGGAGGTGGACATTTAAACCAATTTGTAAAGAAAGTCTATGAGGAATTCATTCATAGTTTCTCATTAAACTCTTCTTGGACACCTAGTATGTGTAAGTCCAACCCCTTACAATGACAGAAACAGAAATAAAACAGATAGAATCCCTGCCTTCAAGGAGATGATGTAATCCAGTGTGAGGTGATGGGATGGTCGGAAGGTGAGGAGGAAAGAGACAGACAATACAATGGATAGTAAGTCCTGTGATTGAGATACAGACAAAGGGATGTAGAAGAACAGGGATGGAGCCACAAAGTTCTCCCTGTGGGAGCTGGGAGTAGCTTCACTGAAGAGGTCATAGCTGATCTGGGCCTAAGCAGATTGACAAAACTTTGCCTGAAAAATAAGTGGTAGAAAACATTTGTAACAGAGAAGAAAGTAGGTACAAATGCATGAACATAATGAAGCAAGGTTTTCCAAATGAGAAAAGTTAAGCCCCTCTAAAATGGGACAAAGCCAGGAGCTCTTTCAGGTAAGCTTGGCACTAAGGGGAAATATTCATTCTTGACCTTTTTCTCTCCCTCCAGAGGCTCATGGCTCTTTGTAAACATAACTAGAGAGATTGAACAGTCTCTCCCATATTTCCAGGTCAAGAGAGCAAGGCTAGAGTTGTTCAGGTATTTACTGAATGCCTAAACAACCTTAGAGAAAACAGGGAAATGAGGGAAAGACAAGATCAGTGAGTGTGAGAAGAGGGGAAAAGGGAAGAATTGTTAAGAAAGTATGGCTGACCACAGGAAACTAGGAAAAACCAATGCTTTTCCTTTTCTACCTCAGGGAAAAAGCCATAATTTATACAGTTATTCAACCAGAATCAGAGGTATTATGGACGCCTCCTTCCACTCTGTGACTCCCTAAATCTCATCAATCACTGAGTGTATCAATTCCACCTCCTAAACCTATCTCCTGTCCACTGGCTTCCCTGCAGGCTCAATGCTACCAAACTAGAACAGGCCTCTTGGCTGGGCTAACGCAGCAGCTCCCTAACTGTGTCGCACCAGTCCATTCTCCTTCCTTTAGCCAGCATGATCTTTTTAGAGACACAAATCCCTAACATTACTCTTCCAGGCACTTCCCAAAACCCTCAAGGTAAAGTTCAATCTGAGCCATGTGGTTCACAAAGCCCAGTGAAGCCATTACTTATTCTGTCCCCCACCCCACCTCCTAGTCCCACCCACGCCTACTAAACCCATACACTATGATCTACTAATGTGGAATTCCTCTCCTTTCCTCAGATATGCCATGCCCTCTCTTCTCCAGACTTCTACTTACCCCAAAGCACTCTCTTCTGCATCTGAAGCACTCTTTTCTCCAAGTGTCACTTGGCTAACTCCAACTCATCCTGTGGGCCTCAACTTACATGCCATCTTTTCCAGGAAGCCTTCCCTGATGTTCAGGGCAGGATTATGCATCCTCCCTTGGTGACTACATAACACAGTGTTCTTTCTCTTTCCCAGCACTTAAGAGATGTGTAATTGCCTGCTTAGTGATCTGTATTCCCAAATAGACCTTAAGTTCCCAAATTCAGGGCTATATCCATCTCATTTATTTTATCTCCCTTAGCAGCTGGTGCATATTAAACCAGAAAGTACATGACTGAATGAATCCTACTCTGGGCCAATACTGAAGGAGGATGAAAGCTTGGTAAACAACAGTGACTGAATCAAATGAGGTTCAGTTACCAACTCTGTGACCAAACCACAAAGGCAATTCAGGTTTAATCAGCATTGACTAAGCAGGTTCCAAGCAAAATGAGACCAGCTTGTTTTGCTTACCTAGATCTGACTGTGTAGTTTAGTGAAAGTCAAAAAACTGAGTGTCTATTCAGGGCTGAAAATGGTTCTCTTCCCACCTTGGGTCCAGAAGGTGAGAGTTATACAAATAAAAAAGCTGGAACATGAGGCTTGAGTCAAGGTAGGAGTAAGAAAATGATCTTATTTGGCAGATTGGAGAAATATCAGAAATTGATTTTTAGTTCTCCACTGTAAGAAAATACCTAAAATATGGGACATCTTGTTATAACCAGTACTGTAGATAACAACTTATTGTACTGCTTATAACAAGATGTCCTATATTTAAATTACAATTACTTGTTAAATTACAATTTGTTCCATAAAATAATATGTATTACCTACTTCAAATAATGCAAGAACTTACTTTTATCACCTCCTAAATGTAAATAGGCTCTTTTCCCCTTCCCTCTACTTTGCACCTAAACCTTATTTCATTCTTTCACTGTGGTAATCTTTCTTGATGTTTTTCAGAGTCCTTGTGCTGGTTTGAATAAAGTGGCAGGCAAGGCCAAATGAACTATAGCTACCTACCCTCCATATATAAAATATAAGGCTGTGCATGTGGCGTAATAAAAATTCCAAGAGATACCTGGATATTTGGAAAGGCCAGAGGAGTGGGCAGGAAATGACATGAGATAGAGGAGTGCAGTGGTACCTGGCGAAGGCATGAGGAGTGTCTATTGCACTTCTGTGCTTCAGATCTGTATCTCTGCTGAGCAGTTGTTGATTGGTCTCTTTGTAGCAGCATCTGTCTAGAGGTAAGAAAAGCTGGTCATCATCTGGCTTCCAATTGTGTACAAACTCTGATAACACTTTCTGGTTTTCAAGAATAATTAAAGCTTTTCTGAACTTTTTTGGGTAAAAGCATACTTAATCATCACGCAGCAAAGCTGGCAGCTGGCCAAAAGCAGGACAATCAAAGGGCTCGCTCTCACAGAGCCCCAAGCGGATCCCTCAGCTTCGGATAAGTACTAGTGGGAGAAACGCAAGGACCCTGGTTCTGGAAATCTTCAAAACCCTTCTGAGTAAAAGCAGATCCTTCTACACTTCTGAGTAAAACTTAAGACTAGAGCATGAAAAGGAGTGAAGAGGCCATGAATAATAATTTTTATTTAATAAATAGAGAATATAGAACAGTTTACAGTTGCGAGCCATAAAGATAATTCTTAAGCAAGAATTTCTTTTTTAATTGACTTGTCTGAATATCCGCCCTCCCTTCCCCCCTAAAATAAACCAAAGTATTACTAGCTCTGGCAGTTTTATACTCAAATGCAAGGTTATATTTAATCTGGGAAAACCTAAGATAAGCACATCCTTCCTAATTGCCTCTTTCTAAGTTATGTTTCTTGTAACTCCTCAAGTTAGAGGCTCAAACCATATTTTGAGGGTATTTATCACATTTTATGCCTCTGACTCTGCAGTGTTCACGCTCACGGGGCCCATCCTAGGGAAGGCGACAGAAAGACAACCTAAGCGAATCCCCCCTTCCTTAACAAATCACAGAAGCTGCCAATGTACTGATGTCATCAACTAGATGGCTTTGTTCCTCCATTGATAATAAAGCACTTATTTTAGTTTATAGTAACTGTGAAAATAAAAAGAAATCAAAGACTTGGAAATGTTTTGGGTGATGGTCACTGGCTCTAATCTTACTTTATGTATGACCCTTAATTAATCCCACTCACCTTCTTGCCTCACTTTGTTCAATTTACAACTAGGTGTTTGGGCTCCTAGAACGTTCTCAAAACCACCCACTAAAATTCCAGGAGTTCTTGATCTATTTTAGAGGTACCTTATGAAAAAAAATACATAAAATTTGTCCTCCATGGCAAATATCACCTGTTGCCTTGAAGTTTCATGTTTATTTTGCATTTCTTTTTAAAAAATATCCACGTGCACTTTAATATTTTCATAGTTGAATTTTTTAAATGTTGATCCACCTGAAACTTTATAACATTATCATTTAATGCAAGGCAAAATTATATAAATCTCAAATATTAGTTAAGTAAACATTAATACATATTTTAAAAACATAAAAGCCTTAAAGAGCTTTGAAATTACTTTTAAGTTTTTAACTTTTAGAAATTTAGCTCAATTGTAAAACATTCATAATGTGGTTAGATAGACTGAAGAGGCAAAAACCAAAATCATACGATTTTTTAACACATTGGGAAATGATGTCAACTTAAAAATACATAAATTGTTGGGTGTCCTATTGTATTCATTTTTCCTACTTTTTATTTGGTACATTATTATCTACCAAGATTTATTGATTTGACACAATCCACAAACATTATATGAAGAGAGAAACCCTTTCCTTATCTTTATGTCCATGTATTCCTATGAATATCAACATTAAAGTGTTACTGTCTTGAGATCAATCAAGTCTTACATTTCCTTTTTGAAAAAAACATTTTCCCCATTTTCTCTCCTTTGCCTCTACTCCTATTTTCTATCCCATGTTACAATAACCCCCACTATTTTGAGAATTTCTGTTACAGATTTTTATCTCTTTGTAACTCCAGCTTTAATGGAATAGCCTTTCATTAGTCTTCCTTCAATAAATATTTATTGAATGTTTACTATTGCTAGCTAGTGAATTAGGTGCTGAGGGGGCATAGAGCTAAGTAGACACAATCCTTGCCCTCAGTAAATTGACATTCTCAAGAAGTTATCCCTCCTCTCTAAAGCCCAGTTTCTTCATCTATAAAATAGGGTAATAATAATTACTGCATGAGCTGTTATGAAAATCAAATGAAATTACAACTTTTAAGCACTTGGCAAAACACCTAACTTTCAGTAAACATTGTTTATTCCGTTTTCTTTCTTAGGTGCTATAATAGAAGAAACTCAACCACGGAGATAATATTTGAGCCATGTCTTGAAAAGGGTTGATTTTCAAAGGAAGAAGGAACAAGGAAGGAAAACACTCCAGATACTAACTGTATCCAGTCTGTACATGAAAGAACATATTACATGCTGTTTTAAAGAAGTAGAAAGCTGCCCCATAAAGCTAGGAAGAACAAGCAGGACATGAACCTGGAAAGCTGAGCTGGTTTAATGAATTTAATCCTGCAGAAAACAAAGAACCACAAGGGACTTTGATAAAAGAAAATAACATGTTTCCACTTGTGTAATGGAAAGATCACTATGGAGAATCGGTTTGTAGGGTAAGAGCCCAAAGGGAGTGAAATCACGTAAGAGATTCCCAAGATCAGATTAGAGACGATGATGTCTGAACTAAGACAATGCCAGTTACTGAATGATAGAGATTGAATTAAGAAATAATTTAGAGGCAGCATCTACCATATGCAGTCACTGACTACACCTTGGGATAAGGGTTGACCCTGAGGTTTTCAGTTTGGTGGTCAACCAGATGAATATACCGTTAACTAAAATAAGAACTACAGAAAAAGAATAAATATATTGGGGAAGCAGAGGATGAGGATTTGGAGAAAGTTGGAGATTATGTACATGATTTTAGATAGGGAAAACACCAAGAGAATACCAATCCTGAGAGGGCAGGGCAAAGGGAAGGAACCAATACAAAAAGTCTATGAAGAAAGGTTATAATCACAGAGAATAACATATTGGAAACCAAGAGAGCAGAGAGTTTTCAGAAAGAGGATTTAAAGATTTGTGCCAATATCACAGAGTGGTAAGAAAGCTAGGAGAAAGCTGATTTCATCTTCTAACCCCAGGACCTGGGGAGAGGGAGAATGGACAGCCTCCCCTCCAGCTGGGTTTGAGGAAGGGAGTGCCATCAGAGCAAATTCGTGTTTTGGTTAAGTTGAGAAGGCAAAAGGAGCTCTCTATAAAAAGTTTAACAATCTGGGGGAAAATTAAAGATCCAGTATTGCAATGGACATGTTTGAGAGGAGAGCCAGTGGGTGGAGGAGAGAGAGGTCCTCAGACCACCAAGAAAGGACAAGACTATCCTGGATAAAGATGGAGCATGAGAGGATTAATCAAGAGGTAATTCTGATTCTTTTTATCTTCATCTTAAGTGAAATAATTCTTAGCCCTTTGATGACCTATCTGCTATTACATTAACTAATACATTTAATACTCTGGCTGTTTTTCAATTCTTTCCTTGCATTTGAAGCTGCTATGCCGATCCAGGCAACAGGGATGCCAGCCTCCATAATGAGAAAGCACTGTCAAGTGGGTCCAAAATTCCAAACGCTTTTCCCATTCAAGTTGAAAGCCACTAGTTCCCCTGTGAGCTTCTCAAGTGTCACCTCTGGATTTAATGACAGTCTTGATATGCTACATGGATGTCTGTTTACAGTAGACTCCAGTCATTTTCCCAACAAGGAAAACCTGCATCTGCATTCTTTTGATTTAGCTGTTTATCTTTGTAAAACACATATAAAAGTGTTACTTACTAGTCAAGCCAAGACATTATCCTGCAGGAGCCGCCTGAAACCCCATCATCACTGTATTAGAAGAAAAAAAAAAAAAAAAGCTGGCAAAGTCTAGGTGTGCCCCTTGCAGTTATTTAATAAGCTAAGAGAGAAGACTGGGTAAACTAGATGTCTAAATTGAAAGATAAAGTTCTGAAAATTGTTTTTGTCACCAGATATGCCTTGTTGAGGGCCCTGTTTTCTTTTGCCAACATGCTGAGTCTAGTATTTTACAGCCAGCTTTTTCAGCAGTCCTGTGATTAAAGAAAAAAGATGGACTGCTAGAGATACCACATTTGGACCAGCTGCAGGAATAATTTAACCAACATGGCATGAAGGATATTGTTCAAGTGAGTAGTTTGCTCTACTCTCAAATTAGTAAACAAACAGATTATCAAGGCCATTTGTTGATACACTTACCCTAGTGTGGTGAATTTAACGTATGGGTCAAAAATTTCTTGACACTCGTATCAAAAGGTAGATCAAAGGATCTATCTATGTCCTATCCCCTTGAAACCAGAAAAACTTAGGATTGCTTTAGCCAATAGAATATAGTGTAAGTGATGTGGTTTCCAAGGGTAAGTCAGAAAAGGCGATATAGTTTCAGTCTGATCCTCTTGGAACACTCTCTAGAAGAAGCCAAGCACCATGAAATAAGTCCAACTATCCTGCAACCACCGCGCTGGACAGGTCATGTGTAGGTATTCAGTAAAAGCCCAGGTGAGCTCCTGTTGAACAGCCAACATAAATTCCCAGTAATATGAGGGAGGCATCTTGAACATCAAGCCCAACTGAGCTACCGTATCCTCAATTTAACTACTGTATCCTCAGGCTACTGTATCTCCAGCTGATATCTGCCTGCAACTGCAGAAGAGATTTCAAGCAAGAATCCCTCCTCCAAGCCCTTTCCAAATTCCTAGCCCATAAAATTGTGAGCAAAACAAAGATTGAGTTGCTAAGTTTCAGAGTAATTTGTTACACAGCAATAGTAATCAAAACAGAATTAGTTACCTAGAAGTGGGTTACTGTTGAAAACAAAAATAACAACAACAAAACCCAAAAAAATGTGCATTGACTTTGAGACTGAGTGCTGAACACTCAGTTTGGGTGCTGAGAAAAAGCTGGAAGCATTAAGGAGACTACTGTCAGAAGTCTAATGGCCCTCGAAAATACTCAGTGAGAGCTTCAAGGTAATTGAGAAAAATGTTATTAGAAGCTGGAGGAAAGGGAATTCTTGTTCTATAGTGGGAAAATTTAGTTAAACCATTCCTGCAGTAACAGAAAATAGAAAATGTGCCTCAGGAAGTGATGGATTTGGCTAAGGAGATAGCTAGGCAGAATGAAAAAGTCCATTGATTTCTTTTAACCATATATTTATAAGGCATAGATAGAGCAAGATGAGCCAAAGAAGAAAATGTTGTTTCCAAGATTATGTGGAGAAAATAGAAAGAAGCCAAGGCTTAATGGACTTGAATACAACTCTGTTTCCAATCTCTCCCAGAAAAAAATTCTAAACATAAGAAAACGTCTTAGGATAAATATTGAATCTGGAAAAATGTGGTCTCATGGTCAATACAAAGACTATGCTGTGACTGCAATTTTTAAAACTTCAGAATCATTTTAGATGGTGCCTCAGAGACATTTTCAAACAAACAAACAAACAAAAAAAGCCTTTTAAGTATCTTAAGGATTGTCTGGTTAGCCTTTCTGTTAAATAATAAGGCTTCTAAGACTGCTAAGAGTGTGGTCTCATAACCACCTTATAGGGAGCCCGAGGTACAGAAGGACTTACCTGGGAGAGATCTGTGCATGTGGATTTTATCTAATGGAGTGGATTTTATCTAATGGAGTGGATTTTAAATTGGTACACAAGAAGCTTACAGAGTTTTTAAAGGAATTGTATAAGCTTGAACTGAAATGAACGTAGACAGTACAAAATGGAGGAATGCCTTTGAGCAGGAAGCAGACTGAAAAAAATGACTCAGCTGCCACACCGGTCATTTCTTGTGGAAAGGAAAGATGAATCAGAGAGATAGAAGCAAGATTCTGAGGGCAAACCAAAATCTACAGACAATTAGTCCCAGGCAACAGTGCTGATCCCTCATTTAAAACTGGCAATTTGTGCTCAGCTTATTCCAGGCACGCTCTAAATCAGTGGCGATTATCACTTCCATTCCCCCCTTTTTAAATGAGAGTATCTCTAAGTTATCTATTGTCTATTCCACCAATTTCTACTGGGAGTGTGGGAGTAGATAATGTGCTTCTTATATCACAGATCTTCAGATCGGAAAGAATGGTACTCACAGAGATGAACCCAGGGAACAATATCTGAAGAGACTCCTTCCTAGCATTGGTTTAGTTAAGAAGAGTCTGAATCTCCAAGCCTGCTGCTGAAATGGGATGATACATGTTTGGGGGGATAAAGAGGAGAAGGGGAATCTTGAGAGGGGATGACTGTATTTTGCGTGTAGGAGAAATTAAAATAATTTGTGACCAGAGCATAGATATTGGTTGTTCAAAATGGATCCAAAACTTTTTGACATTCCTTCTATCCAGAGATAGGATCTATGTGGGTGTATTTATGACTATTTCAACCAACAGTATGAAAGAAGTGATGCCATGTAACTTCTGAGTCTAGGTAAGAAAATATCATGCAACTTCTGCCTGATGTTCTTGGACTTCTCACCCTAGGGGAAGCCAACCACTATGAAAGATGTCCAATTACTCTGAGCCTATCGTGCTGGAGAACTCTCACCCACAGGTACTCCAGTCAACACCACCAATAGCAAATGCCAGTCATGAGAGTAAGTTATCTTGAACATTGAGCCAAGTCAAACCTTTAGATATTGGCAGCCTCAGCCAATATCTGATTGCAACCTCATGAGTAACTCCTGAATTTTCACCCTCAAAATATGGAGCAAAATAAAATGAATATTTTAAGCCACTGAGTTTGGGGGGTAATTTGTTATTCAGCAGTTCTAAGTGAAATACCTATAAATATTTTTCAACAATAAATGTGTCTTTTTAGGATTAAAAGTCTTTCTTTGGGTTAGGTCAGAGAGAAAGATCAAATATATAACCGAAATCATAAGACCAAGAGGCCAAATGGAAGTCAGAAATAAAAGCTGGACAAAGTGAAGGTTTAGTTAATGGGAGGATGCATAAATAATGGTATGCTTACTATATAGAATATTTTGAAACTATTGTTGAAAATGTGGGGCCATATTATTAGATTTGGAAGGATTTTTATGGGTAATGTTAAATGGGAAATATAAAACAATAAAGGATGTTAAATATCTCCCCTCATATATGTGTGTACATATACATTTGAGTGTGTATTTCTGTGTGTGTGTGGTGTGTGTGTGTACATACACATTATTTTCTATGTGTTCTGTATGTACAAGTGTATATTCTAGATGTATGTATGCATATGATTTTTAAGCACAGTTAAAAATATGGTAGTATACAAACTAGATTGCCAATATGGCTACCCCACAGTTGAGAGGCAAAAGGTTTGGTAGTCAGAAAGGAAAGAGGGGAAAGAGAGTCAAACAAAAAGAAAAATAAAAGAATGACTGCATTACAAATATGTGGTCAAACATTTATGAATTTATACACTATGTATACATATATATATATTTACAAAAGTTAAATTATTCAGATATGTGTGTGTGTGTGTGTGCCTATGGGGACACAGAGTATAGATTACAGATGAAAGTATTATTACTGGCTGTCAGCAAGAATAAAGAGGAAAATAGAGGACCAAGACAGTCATAGCAAAACAAAGTACAGAGGCACAGTGTGAAACTAGCTCAATCCAAGCAACAAACACTAATGTAATGGTGACTAATTGAGGAACACATAGATACAGGTCAAAGCAAATATTAAAAGTAATTGGAGTCAAAAGAAAAGAGATACTGAAGAACAAGATAATAATATTGGGCAAAAGTAGGAGAGTCAGGAAGAAGAAAATCTGAATAGAAAAAATAGGGCTAAGTACTGAGGCAGAGACAAGATTGACAGAGCAAGCAAGAAGTCGGAGAAGAAAATGCTAGGGACCACCAGCCACAAAAGACCTTAGTAACTGACACCATGTCTTATCTCGGCCAAGGAACTTATAAATAATGTTATTTGTGGATTACTTGGGGACCGGCAGTGTTACATAGGATAAATGTGTCTAATTAGTGACAACTAGAAATTCAAAGGCCACTAGTGTGAAGCAGCTTACTATGGAAATAAGCAGCATTTTCCAAGGTGTGGAAACCCTTCAGAAGAGCTCTGAAATGTGTTTTCCAGAGGCAAGTGCTAGGTTCTGCCTATCTACCCATAAATTTGACAGCAAGAAGAGTCATTACTGCTTTCCCTTGAAATTTCACACTGACTTTTGTCCAACAGTTAGTTTAATTAAGTCATATTCACTCATTTCTAGGAAGCTCAAATTTCTTTCTCTAGAGATAAATAACACTGTACATTTACACTTACCATTTGATCCATTTTGGAATCACAAACCCTCCAATAAAAATTTTTTGGTCCATATGTCAGTTTACTAAGTTCTTCAGGTGGAAATTGTAAGTATAGTAAAGCTTACATTAGTAAAAAGAAAAAAGAGAAAATTCTGTTTCCAAATGTGTCTATCATATACATCATCCAAAAATATATTTCAGAACTGCCTCTCTATGCTAGAGAAAACTGCAAAACTGGTGGAATAAAATGACTGGCAAAACTGTTTAGGGAAACCGTCTCCAAATCATTTTAACAAATTTCATACAAACAGAAACACAACTAGACCAGGCAGAAAAGAACTAGTGATTCTGACATGAGAAATGAGTTATTCTCATTTCTCCTAGTCCACGAGAGAAAGACCATATTTTCACATATTTTTGTATTTTGTGTTACTGGATTCAAAAACAACGAGACACATGCCAAAATGTTAATAAAGCCTCCCCTAGAAAACAGGAAGAGAGGTAACGGAATTGGAATTCTTATTGTTTATTTCATTCTGAATTTTTAAATTTTTAATGAAAAGCCTCTGTTATTGTTGTATTAAAAAAATTTTAAATAATTTAAAAAATAAAAACAATCTTATAAGAAATAATATTGTCAATGGTGTGACTACGATACCCTGCTTTCTCTTAAACAACAAATTTTTAAAATTGTTTCCAGCAAATTGTCTATTATGCGGTATGGTACTCATTAATAGCCTTTATAATTCAGGAAATATTCAATGATGCATCCATTGCCACTACTTGATTTTTTTACTTTGCAACAAGAGGTCTTGCCATTAAGGCATATCATTCATCAAAATGACAATTCTTCATATACACTTTAAACGTATGTTGAAATCACATGTCACAAGTCTTTTTTTCTTACCCTAACATTCATAGGGTAATGTTTTCCTTCCTCTCAAACTCTCTTACAATGCATTTTATTTAATTTTTTTTTTAGACAGTCTCACTCTGTCACCCAGGCTGGAGTGCAGTGGCCACCTCTGCCTCCTGAATTCAAGCGATTCTCCTACCTCGGCCTCCTCAGTGGCTGGGATTACAGGCACCCACCACCACACCCAGCTAATTTTTGTATTTTTAGTAGAGAGGAAGTTTCGCCACGTTAACCAGGCTGGTCTCGAACTGCAGGCCTCAAGTGGTGAGCCCTTCTCAGCCTCTCAAAGTGCTAGGATTACAGGCATGAGCCACTGCACCTGGCCAGGATGCGTTTTTTATGATGGAAAATTTAAGTCATTTTTTCAATTGGAAATTTGTTGACACTTGCTGTAGGTTTAAATTTTTTTTTAGTGAAGAACATATTCAGAAGTTCATGTCGAAATTAGGGAATCCAAATCCAAAATTCAAATTTCAAAAAACGTCACAGCTCAAACTTGAAATTCCAGATGCTTAAAAAATTATTGAAGGTGGAAAATATTTTTTGTCTCTGAAGGGTTTATTTTTAAGCCTATTTTTCAACTTCGCTGAGTTTGGTTTCAAGCCAGTTTGGACTAAACTAAAGTCTGAAAAAGAGTGGGAAAAAATCAGTAATTCAAAGTGATTTCAAACTTGGACATGTGACCTAGCATGACTCATATGGGGAGAGAAAACTGTCCAAATGTCCACGGCCTTACACAACTCTACATTTTTGATCTTGGCAAATCCTAATGATTCACACTTGACTTAAAAATATAGCACATACAAGATTTCTAAGCCCATACTCAATATAAAACTACACTTTTTATCTATTAAATTGGTTTATATACAAGTTACATTTTCACTCTTTTAAACTAAAACAGATTTATATATTTGACCCAGAGATTCTTCAGAATTCATCTTCCACCAATACGGAGTGAAATGAAGCCAGATAAAGAACATTATTCAAGTGCATGAAAACAATATCTATATTAGAACTGACTGGTATTTGCAGTAGTATCAACCACATATTTATACAGTTAAGTGTTCCAACAATACCACTTAAACTGAGCAATAAAAAACATCGTTTGGACTTTTGACATTGCTTTCCTAACTCAAATGCAGGGCTATAGTAAAACATAACTATAATCTTTAATTTTTGTGTACTTTTTACCTGCAGTATATATGTTCTATGTATGGAGGGGGTGTGTGTGTATGTGTGTCTGTGTATAGTGTCTTAAAGCCTAAGTTCAAAATAATAAAAGACTTTGTCAGAGATAAAAATACAAGTTAAAATCCTAGAAGAAAAAGAAAGTTAAGCAATGCCAGGTAGAAATGTTTACAAATATACACCCATTATTTTATGAAGCAAGAAACAGATTTGAGGCCAATATGTTTGTTATTAAAGAAACTAAATAGAATTTGTCTATGGTTGCTGAATGTCAGAATTTACAAAGTACCGACATTACTATGTGCACTATGAAAAATGATAAGGCACAAAAGATAAGATTATTTCAAAACTTCTACATCTGTGACAAAGTGGCACATAGATTCATGATAAATTGAACTACTTAGTTTAATGTGCTTATACTCAATCTTGCTCACAAAGGATCTAAGATCTAGAAAAATTTAGCTATTAATAAATATAAAGTGTTTATATTCCATATTCTCCAAAGGATTTGAGAGAGGGAAAGTTAGTAATAGAGCCATATGTATAATACAGGTAAGAAATTATACAAGGTAAAAATGCCATAAGTTCCAAATGAAAAGAATAGACAATAGTAAAAGCGGAAGAGAAACAACAGCAAGACTGACACAACGTGATTAACTTATTGATCCAAGTAACACCTCATAGTAACAATTAGCACTTTATAGTCATCATTTCATTAATCATCTCATCAACAACCACCTTGGGAGAGTTTATAATTATCTGTGTTCTGGCACAGCCAGAAACTCAGTGCAGATTGTCTTTTAGGTTGAAAGTCTGAGCTCCATGCATTAATTAAGCTATTACACAACCATATCTATTTTATGTCCATCTCTGGTTTGCGAGGCCTCAAAACATTTAGAATCTCATCAGTACTTTTACTCTGGTCACCAGAGTACTGCAAGAGAGCATCCAAATGAGCTCAATATTTTTTCCAACGGTCATTGAATGAACAGTGCCAAGCCACTTTGGAAATCAGAGTCAGACAGGCATTTTGTGTTTCTTAGGAAAAATAAAACCAGTTTTAATGTTGACCACTTGTCAAATAGCATCACATCAGGAATATACTTTTCAATGATAGGCAATACTACACATGACAGCTGCTGCCTCTCTTCCAAAGACAATGGTGGTGTCACTGTTTCTTCAAGATACTATCCTGGTGGAAATGTTTTCCACTCTGATCCAGGCCATGAGGAAATCTTCCAGGCATTGAATATAAGCAAGGTTTTCCATGACTGTGGGAAAGGTTGTCAGTTCTGGGGAAATTAATTCTTATGAGAGAACTGATGTATACACATTATTTCAAGGCAAGTTAAAGATTCCTTTTAAGGATTCTAGATTCATTCCTTTCATCCCTGAGAATGTGAACTCATTTCTGGTATTTAAAAGAAGTGAAACTTTCCACATGAAACTACATATTTTCTTGTCTGGTTTGTCTTTCTTTTACAATAACTGAATACCATGCTAAGTAAGTCAGTGCTTCTATGAGATGATTGAAAATTATAGATAATCACAATAAAACACTTTTTAAATTAGCAGTGATGCCTAAATTTAGACTAATTCTTGAAATTAGAATAAAGTAGTTCACAAAGAACATGGACTTATTTCAAAATTTAGGCTTCATTTAATTTTTTATCTTAAAAAATAACATTTAAGAGTTAGAAAGTACATATTTGTACTGTTACATTCACTGCAGGAATGTTTTATGTGTATATTTTTGGAATATTATGTGTATAACATAAGTCTATATCAGAAGAAAGTAAGGGAAAGAAAAATGAAGGGAGAGAGTGAAGGAGAAGTTGAGGGGGATGAAGAAAGAAAAGGAGAAAGAAGAAAGATAAGAAAGAAGAAAGCAGTAAGGGAAAGAAAGAGGGAAGAAGAAAGGGAAGAGTGTAGGGGTAAAAGACAAAGAGAAAGAATGTTGAAGAATTTTAGATAAAATTAAGGACAACTTTGACCCCAGTTGGAATCCCGCCTCCCAGTCTCCCCTGACAGAAAGTATCCCCTTTCATGAGTGTTATGTGTATCATTCTAGTCCACTCTGAAGTTTTATGTTTGAGATTTAGTCCATCACACTAATCACATACGCAGTATCATTTGATGAGTCACTTTGTCATTCTGCATCATGATTTGAGTTATATTTTTGTAGGTTGTATGTGTCCAGGAAATTATTTCTTCTAGGTTTTCCAATTTGTAGATGTATAATTGTTCATAGTAGTCTCTCATGATCCTTTATATTTCTGTAGTATCAGTTGTAATGTCTCCCTTTTCATTTCTGATTTTATTTATTTGAATTTTCTCTTTTTTTCTTAGTATGGCTAAAGATTTGTCAATTTTATATTTTCAAAAAACAACTCAGTTTCATTGATCTTTTCTATTGTTTTTCTAGTCTCTGTTTCACTTATTTCTGCTCTATTATTGTCTCCTTCCTTGTACTGCCTTTGGGGTTAATTTGTACTTCCTTTTCTTCTTCCTTGAGGTGTTACTTTAAGTTGTTAGAGATCTTTCTTCTTTTTTGGTGTAGGTGTTTATTGCTAAAAACTTCCCTTTTAGAAATGCTTTTCTGCATCCCATAAGTTTTGGCATGTTGTGTTTTCATTTTCATTTGTCTCAAAATATTTTTTAATTTTCCTTTTTTATTTTTTATTTTTTTGAGACAGAGTTTCACTCTTGTTGTCTAGGCTGGAGTCGGCTCATTGCAACCTCTGCCTCCCAGGTTCAAGCGAGTCTTCTGCCTCAGCCTCCCAGGTAGCTGGATTACAGGCATGCACTACCACGCTGGACTAACTTTGTATTTTTAGTAAAGATGGGGTTTCCCCATGTTAGCCAGTCTGGTCTCGAACTCCTAACCTCAGGTGATCCACCTGCCTCGGGCTCCCAAAGTTCTGGGGCTCCCAAAGTTCTGGGATTACAGGCGTGAGCCACCGCACCCGGCCTAATTTTCCTTTTGATTTCTTCTTTCTCATTGGTTGTTCAGGAACATGCTTTTAATTTCCACATACAGAAGCGCTTCAGTATCTGTTGGGGATTGGTTGCAGGACCCCCATGGATACTGAAATTTACAGAAGCTCAAGTCCCTGATACAAAATGGCATAATATTTGCATATAACCTCCGCACACCCTCTCAGATACTTCAAATCATCTATAGATTACTTACAGTACCTAATTCAATGTAAATATGATGCAAACAGTTGTTATGCTGTATTTTTTATTTGTATTACTTTTACCATTATACCCTTTTGTATATTTTTCTCCATATATTTTTGATCTACAGTTGATTGAATCCATATGGAACCCACAGATAGGAAAGGCCTGCTGAATTTGTGAATTTTCCAAAATTCCACCTGTTACTGATTTCTAATTTCATTTCATTCTGACCAGAAAGTGTACTTGATATGATTTCAATCTTCTTAAAATTGTTAGGACTTATTCTGTGGCCTAACATCTGAATTATCCTGTAGGACGTTCCATGTGCACTTGAGAAGAGTGTACATTCTGCTGCTGTTGGATGGAATGTTCTGTATCTGTCTGTATCTGTCCTCCATTTTGGTTACTCAATATTATAGTTAGCAGCTTTACATCTACATTCTTAAATATTGATTGCCCATAATTTTCCTTTTCTGCACTATTCTGACCCAGTTTTAAAGTCAGTTTTTACTAACCACATTTGAAAAGCCAAACAGCTATTTTTCTATTTTCTGGAAGAAGTCAAGGAATTTGGTAAACCTCATCTAGAAACTTTCTGGGCCTGAGGCTTATAATTGGGAGTGAGTGGAATATTTTTCTTCTACTTTGATTTTTTTTAATGGTTATTAATGTACTCAAGGTTTTTTAAATTTCTTCTAGTGTCAATTTTGGCAATTTATATTTCTGTAATTTTTCAAATTTGTTCACATATCTTTATAAATACTTTTACTATATTTTCATGTTTCATTTGTAGTTATTTATTCTATATATAATAACATATCCTCTCTCTCGTTCTCTTTCTCTTTGTCTCTCTCTCCCAAATCACTCTGATCAATGCTTTGCATATCTTAGTAATGTATTGGTTATAGCACTCTATCATTTTTGGTTTTTTGTTTTGTTTTGTTTTGTTTATTTTTGAGATGGAGGCTCTCTCTGTCGCCCAGGCTGGAGTGCAGTGGCGTGATCTCGGCTCACTGCAACCTCCGCCTCCCGGGTTCGCATCATTCTCCTGCTTCAGCCTCCCCAGGAACTGGGACTACAAGGGCCCACTACCCCGCCTGCCTATTTTTTTTTTTTTTTTTTTTTGGTATTTTTAGTAGAGATGGGGTTTCACCATGTTAGCCATCTTCTGACCTCGTGATCCGCCCGCCTTGGCCTCCCAAAGTGCTGGGATTACAGGCCTGAGCCACCGTGCCCAGCCAGTACTCTATTGTTTACTTATAGTTGTGTTCTCTATATCCCTGATATTTACATGTATCTTTTCTATATTTTTTCTTTCTTGTTTACTTTTTTAACGAAAACATAAAGAATGGTCACATTAACCACTTACATCACTGCCTAGCTTAGGAAAGTAAACCTTACTAAAAGAATTCAAACCCCTGTTCGCTCTTCCTCAAAGAAATCTATGCACCAACACCAGAGCAAGGTACTCTCCTAAATTTTGTGTGCATCATTCCTTTGCATTGCTTTATACTGCCACTATGTACATAGATTTTCCTGAGCAATGTATAGTGCTGTTTTGCCTATTTGTAAAGTTTGTCTCACTGAACTTGTACCTGTGAGATTCATCCATGTTTCTTGAATCATCTCCCAAATACTAGAGGCACTGGCTTCTCTGCCTCAGTCTCTGCTGTTAGGGGAAGCCAAACTAGGATGCTTTCCACTACCAGTGCATTGAGAGATCTTTTACATCATTAATCATAAAGAAGTGTTTAATATTTTAATATTTCTGCATCTTTTGAGATGATCCTTCATCTCTTATTTGAAGAATTAAACTAATTCCTCTTTTATTCTTTTGATTCTTTTATTTTCAATAATCCTCTTATTCCTGGGAAAACCCAGTTTAAATTGATCTAATTTTTTATTTTATTGATAATGTTTTATTTAGCATTTTACATCTATGATCATAAGCGAGATTAGCCCATAATTTTCATTTCTAATATTTTCCTTATCCAATTTAGGTAGCAAGGTTATACTAGTCTCATGTAAAACCATTAGAAGATGTCCCTCTTTTTGATTCTCAAGGAAAAATTAGGGTTTTTTGACTGTTTGATTTAAATTACCTCTGAAACCATGTGGAACTGGCTTTTGTGTGAGTACCTTTCCAATCTTAATTAAACTTATATAATGAGGAGAAGAAGATTCATGCATTTTATTTCATCTTGAATCCACTCTTAAGCTGTAGCTTTTCTAAGAAATTCTCACTTTATCCAAGTTTTTGTGTTTGTCAAAAGTTAATTTCATAGTTTTACTTTTTAGTCAACATTATCTGTAACTGTTTTCTTTTTCATTTCTAATATTGTTTATTTGTGTTGTTTCATATTTTCTGAGAACCCAAAAATGTCTATTTTATTAGTTTTTTTCAAAAAATGAACTTTTGCCTTACTTGATTCTCTCTACTGTATATTTGTTTTTCATTTAATTAATTTCCCCTTATCTTTATAGTTTCCTTCCTTCTGCTTTCTCTGTGTTTATTTTGTTGTTCTTCTACCTTCTTAAGTTGCTTAGCTCATTTATTTTCAGCTTTCTTCTTTTCTAGTATAAGCATTTAGAGCTGTAAATTCACCAGAAAGCATGCTTCAATTGTATCTCGCAATTTGGGCATGTATTTGTTATTACTCACCTTTGGCTATGAGTTCTTTAGAAATGCTTTCTAAAATTAATTTTCAAAGATATAAATTTTCCCTATGTAACTATTTATTATTGATTTCTGACATGGAAAAATGGTCTAGATGATAAAAATTCTACAAAATTGTAGATAGGGTTGATTTTGACAACTCTCCCTTGTATAATTGAGAAGATGGTTTATTGGGTAAGGTCGATTTTGACAACTGCTCCTTGTATAATTGAGAATACGGTTTATTCTTTCATTGGGGGTCATTTTTCTTAATCTCAAGCTCGCTAATGATGTTATCTAAACTTTTAATACACTCATAAAAATGTTTTGCTGCTTGATTCATCAGTTGTTCAGAGGAATTTGTAAATTCTTACACTGTTATTGTAGATTTATGGCCTTATACATTTTTTGAGGCTATGCTAAAAAGTTTATAGTTTGCAATTAAATGTTTATCATCATATAGCAATACTCTTTAGGCTTAATGATATTTTACTTTGAAGACTATCTTGACTGGCCTGTCTCTTCACCATGATGTTAGTGGATTGGGGTGTAGTATATCTTTTCCCCTTTACTTTTGACCTTTCTCTGTACTCATAATTTAGATGTTTCTTTCATTCTCCTTAACAATCTATAACTTTAACTGTCAAGTCTATTGAATTTATAGTAATTGCTATTACTAATAGATCTGAATTTATTTCTACAATTTTGTTTTGTGCTGCATCTCCTGATTTTGCAATAGTTTTCTCTGTTCTTTCTTTTGGTCTAATTAAGTTTTGTTGTTTTACTCCAATGCTCCAACACAATGTATCTAGGTGATGATATTTTTAAAATGTATCCTATTGGAGATTTCCCAATGATCCACATTTTTCATTGGTTCAGAAAGTTCTGCTTGGACATCACCTTTCCATCATTCGCTATTACTGGATGTCCTGAAATGTGGAAGGGCAAGTCTACCATCCCCAACTTTCATGAGTGAAGGTTTTTAGGCCTGTTTATTCATGTCCTAGTTCAGTTGTGGCACTGTAATGAGAAAAGTCATAAAACAGAAGAAAAGATCAATTGAGATATGCATTTAAGATTTGTTAGGCATTTTGTGGAACTACAGTGTCTCTTACAGCTTTTCTGTGTTAAAAACAAAAAGATTCTTACCCTCACACTGACCCATTTGCCACAGCCATCATTAATTACACTGTGACAGATACAAGTGATTCTATGAAGGCAACAAGGAAGCTTCATGTTCAATATTAAGTGTTACGGACGTGTGACGACATCTGTGGTCTCTCACAGACTGGGAATTAAGAGATGTGGTTTTTTTAGCACATTTCTGTCATATGCTACAACCTTGCCTTGGCCCATAGTATACCTTCTCGGTGCCTGTGAAACATGTCATCACTGTATTTGGAAGATTAATAGATTTGCAGATTCACAACCAAGAGGTGGGATGGAGAAATCTCTAGAGAGCACTTATCATATGAAAAGCATATTCATTATTATGATAGGATTTGGTGATTTCATATTGCTTTCATAGTACAAGCTAGAGAGGGTGCATTTGCCAAATTCCTCTTGCATGGTGAAGATAGCAGTCGGACTTTTAGTTAAAACTCTAAACCTGGTAAATAATCAGGATTATTTGAGAAGGTTCTTATAAATAGAGGTGACTCTCACTGTAGGCTTTAAATATCATCCGTCCTCTCCTCCAGGCTAAACCTTTCCCAGTTACCTTTGGTGTATTTTCTTCACCGCTCTTTCCACAAAATATGGTCAGATTTTTGTTTGTTTGTTTGTTTGTTTTTGGACAGTCTTCCTCAGTGGACTACGTGGCCCACAAAGACAGAGATGTTGACTGTTATTGTCTTCATTCTGTGCATAAAGCTTACCCCAGGGCCTAGAACCTGGTAGGGGCTCAGTAAATATGTGAAGTGATGAGGAAATAATTTCTTCCAACATTCCTGTTGGATTTCTGTAATCCAACAGAAATCTCTTTAGTGTGACCCAGGAATCTGTGTGTAAAGTTCTGGAGACGATTTTGATGACCAACACATTGAAGAACACACTGGTTTATGACAAAGTGGCTTTGTCATAACTAAGGACAATATATCAGAATTTTTGATGGCATGGGAGCAGGGCCAGCTTAATGAGGGTTTGATTAGGAGCTCTCAGAAGGGCTCCTTTCCCTCCCCGTCCTGCACATGAGGCTCAGTACTCTGCAGTTTTGATGTTCTTATTTTTATCTTTGAATTTGTGTTTGTAAGTGAAGTCCGATGGGGTGATAGAGCATGAGCAGAGGCTTGGAGCCTCTTCTCAGAAGCACCTGCTTCTCACCACTTTGCTACCTCCCCAGTAAGGGCTGCAGCTGCCTGCACCAACCCCTGCCCAGTGACCCTGCTACTCTTGCCTCAGGTGAGGTCAGAGCACAGGTCTGGGAAGCAATAGAGTCCAACCCACACACCAAGTCATGGTATGTGACCCTTGGATGCCAGCGAGGGTACAGAAGTTTGATGTTAAATAACAAAGAATGCCATAACAGGTCAATAGAGACAACAGAAAAAAGGAAAATGCTTTTTTCCTGCCTTTTGAATAAGGAGCCTAGCATTTTTCTTTTATAGTCAACAATTTATGTAGCCAGCTGTGGGGACAGGGATATTACTTTGACAAAAAGGGCATGTATGTATATTTCCAGTTGAGAAACACCATTCCCAGGTTTACTTTCTCAATTAAGACATATTATCACCCAGTGGATGGTGGTGCCTAGGTGTCTTTTGCTCCAGTTAGACTTTTTTATAACTGACATGGAGAGTTACTTCTTTTCAACTAAATTAAGCTGTCTTGATACAAATGTGATTTTACTAAAATGTTAAGAATAAATATTAACTATTTTATTGCAAAATGTATTTTATATCACAATTTGAAGAATTGCATATAAGCAACTTATTCCCTAACCCTTATAATTATAAATTTCTATTCTTCAGTCTTTCCATTTCAAACTTACGTTCTTCCCCTCCTCTCACTACCTGCAATACCTAAAGACTTCTAGCTTGCTTTAGAGGAAGTTCCAGTAGCTTCTAGTTGATGCTCTTGGCCTGTCTGTTGTTCAACCTCTTAAGTCTATGCCCAAGAGTTTTTCTTTCTCTAGAGTGCTCTAATCTTCCCTCATGTAAATTTACAGAAGTCTCTCAAGTGTTGAGGTGTCAGTGGAAAACCTCAAGTCCCCAAGAAGTAGCCCATTTAACACCAAATGCTGAGATAGCTAAGAAGTTGCCTGGGAAATGCTGAACCACTTGGTTTAACAATAAACTCTGATACTGAAGCAGGCTATGCTGAGACAGCTTGACCACCAACAAGAAATACCAACTATTGTTCTTGACCATGTCTCAGTCTTGCCTCACTGCTTGTGTGGTTTCACCAATATGTGACCACAGTTTCGTGTTTTAGGAGCTTGTTTCCTGTCTATCTGCCATGCCATGTATCTCTAAGTTTCTCCAGAGGGGGCTGTTTATCCAGCAAAGGTACAATTTTATTCCCATTATTGGTTATTCATGAGCAATGACCTCCCTTTTTCCCTCACTCTTAGACAATTAGGGATTTCCTGATCTTGCTCTTAATTCTACTCACCAAGCTAAACCTGGAGTGCCTAATCCAGCCTCCTGTCATCTGTAAAATACACCTGTGTACCCTTCACCAGCAGCAACCGACAGTCAGTTACTTGATCTTGCTCCAAAATCTATTCACCAAACCCCAGTCTACAGCGCCTAATTCAACTACAGGCAACTTGCATAACACTAGCATTGAGCAAGTTGGAGCACAATGCTAGTGTGCACCCACTTCATGGGTACCCTCTGGGCCCCAGAAGAGGGGTATGACCTCTCCCCATCAAAATGAATCACAGCTCCAAAGCACAGCTTTTCAATTCTGATTTATTTCTAAACTTATGATCTTTCTAACAGGTTGCAGGACCAGAGCTCTTCTTGATGGATAAAACCATAGAAAAGTGTTCAAAATCTTTATGAGGAAGTTGTGCAAGTTGCCTCATGCTTAGAGGATGCTATCTCATTGGAACAAAGCCTACTTGGCAGACCAGACCAGGACAGCCTTTGTGAACCCAGGTGGGTAGGGTCATGTCCTTGCTGATCCACCACTGCCTTTGGATCTAACACCCAATTTCCTATAGGTGCAGATGGGAATGGCTGACAGAGAAGAGAGGGAACAACGATGAAGGCAAATTACCATTTATTTATATTTTGGATGTGAACATTATACCAGGGCCTTCTCTAATAAGCACTAGTCTTTTAAGAGAAAGGAAATTCTCAATACTACTGTATGGAAAACTCATGTTCCTGCCCAATACCCATGGTCCTGTCCAGGATCAGCTCATTTTTTTCTTTCTTTAACTACAAACATCCAGGAGCTCCATCTTCCAGACTGCCTCTATCATTAAATCAAGAGCTTCTAAAGGTCCTTAAAGTCCTTGGAATTGTATGTCAAATAATGTGTCCATGTTTGCTTAAGAATTTTTTAAAGGAAGAAGTGCAATAGATTTCATTAGATTTTAAAGGGTGTCTATATTTGTTCATTCTCATGTAGCTACAAGGACATACTGCAGACTGGGTAATTTATAAAGGAAAGAGATTTAATTGACTCACAGTTCTGCAGGA
The DNA here is from genome assembly GCF_000951045.1 of Mandrillus leucophaeus. Lineage (NCBI taxonomy): Eukaryota > Metazoa > Chordata > Mammalia > Primates > Cercopithecidae > Mandrillus > Mandrillus leucophaeus. Next base: position 2,074,164 of record NW_012104209.1, on the reverse strand, counting down.
CTGAGAGGGCCTCAGGAAACTTATAATCATGGCAGAAGGGGAAGCACACACATCTTTCTTCACTACATGGGAGGAGAGAGAAGAATGAGAGCTGAGCCAAAGGGGAAGCCCATTAAAACACCATCAGATTTCATGAGAGCTTACTCACTATCGTGAGAATAGCATGGGGAAAACCACCCCCATGATTCAATTACCTCCTACTGGGTCCCTCCCACCATACATGGGGATTATGGGAACTACAATTAAAGGTGAGATTTGGTACAGTCAAACCATATCATTCCAGTCCTAGTCCTTCTCAACTCTTGTGTCCATACATTTCAAAACACAGTCATGCCTCTCTAACATCCCTCAAAGTCTTAGCTCATTCCAGCATTAACCCAAAAGTCCAAGTCCAAAGTTTCATCTGAGACAAGGCAAGTTCCTTCAGCCTACGAGCCTGTAAAATCAAAAACAAGTTAGTTACTTCCTAGATACAATGGAGGTACAGGCATTAGGTAAATACTCCCAATCCAAATAGGAGAAATTGGCCAAAACAAAGGGGCTACAGGCCCCATGCAAGCCCAAAATCTGACAAGGCATTTATTAAATCTTAAAGCTCCAAAATAATCTCCTTAGACTCCTTAGACTCCATGTCTCACATCCAAGTCATGCTGATGCAAGAGGGGGGGCTCCCATGGCCTTTGGCAGCTCCAGCCCTGTGGTTTTCCAGGGTACAGCCCCCTCCAGGCTGTTTCACAGACTGGTGTTGAGTTCCTGCAGCTTTTCCAGGCACAAGGGTATAAGCTGTAGGTGGATCTACCATTCTGGGATCTGGAGGATGGTGCCCCTCTTCTCACAGCTCCACTAAAGACAGTGCCCCAGTGGGGACTCTGTGTGGGGGCTTCGACCCCACATTTCCCAACTGCACTGCCCTAGCAGAAGTTTTCCACGAGAGCTCCACCCATGCATCAAACTTCTGCCTGGACATCCAGGCACTTCCATACATCCTCTGAAATCCACGTGGAGGTTCCCAAACCTCAATTCCTGACTTGTGTGCACCCACAGGCTCAATGCCATATGGAAACTGTCAAGGCTTAGGGCTTGCACCCTCTGAAGCTATGGCCTGAGCTGCACCTTGGCCCCTTTCAGCCACATCTGGAGTGACTGGGATACAGGGCACCAAGTCTCTAGGCTGCACACAGGAGGGGGGCCCTGGGCCCTGACCCATGAAACAATGTTTTCCTCCTAGGCTTCTGGGTGTGTGATGAGAGGGGCTGCTGCAAAGGTCTCTGACATGCCCTGGAGACATTTTCCCCATTGTCTTGGTAATTAACATTTGACTCCTAGTTACTCATGCAAATTTCTGCAAAGGGCTTGAATTTCTCCCCAGAAAATGAGTTTTGCTTTTCTACTGCATCATCATCCTGCAAATTTTTCAAACTTTTATGCTCTGTTTCCTCTTGAACACTTTGCCACTTAGAAATTTCTTCCACCAGATACTCTAAATCATCTCTCTCAAGTTCAAAGTTGCAAACTTTCCCACATTTTCCTATTTTGTTCTGAGTCCTCCAAACCATTCCAACCTCTGCCTATCACCCAGTTCCAAAGTTGCTTTCACATTTTCAGGTATCCTTATAGCAGCACCCCACTCTCTGTGGTACCATTTTACTGCTTTAGTCTGTTCTCGCACAGCTATAAGGACACGTATGAGACTGGGTATTTTATAAAGGAGAGAGGTTTAATTAGTTCCACAGGGCTGGGGAGGTCCACAGGCAGGAGGAGAAAGAAAAATGAGAATCGAGCCAAGGGGGAAGCCCCCTATAAAACCATCATATCTCATGAGAAATTACTATCACAAGAATAGCATGGGGGAACCACCCCCATGATTCAATTACCTACCACTGGGTCCATCCCACCACACATGGGGATTATGGGAATTACAGTTCAAGATGAGATTTGAGAGAGGGCACAGCCAAACCGTATCAATGTCCTTGATCCAAAAATGTTTTAAATCTCAGTTGAATTGTGAACAAGTGTCTTTATCAACCAAGATGTGAGCTATGAAGACATTTTAGACCAGTGCCATTCTTGTAGTCTTAGAAGACCCTGGCCAGTGGATATCAATCAAACTTGAATCTTATAATTCATGAGCCCCCAAACTATGAACCATAGTCAAAAGTCATGACAGGACAATCATCTGGGACAGTGGTTTTCAGAATGTGCCAATAGTGGTTAGGATTCCATGGATGGTTCGGGATTTTCTGTATGTTTGAAAAACATAAAAACATTAGGACCAAGATGGGGAGAATCCACTTCCAGCTGCGAGCACATTAATTCTTTTGTTATATGGTTTATAGACTGCAGTTATGATTCATTGCCAGTTTTTCAAAGTTATATTAGAGAAAGAAGGTATTAAACTTTGTTTTAAGGTTTGAAAGTTACAGCTCTAAGATATCACAGCTCGTTTTTTCACTGACGGGGACTACATAACTTCACCAGCAACCATTACTGAATTTATTAATAGATGCTACTATCAGCATATACACTACCTATGCTCACATTGGCAAATAGAATTCTTCTCATGCTGACTGTAGCCAATTGGTGAAGGACACCTAGAAGACATTCCTCAGAAGTATTCTGAGCCAGGCTGGCTCAGCAGAAAACAGGGCTAGTAATAATAATGTCTACCATGATCTCATGAAGGTATTGTGTATTTCAGACTCCTATTGTGGGTCATCTGGGGAGAATAGCTGGCCTGAGCCTGTGCCACACAAAATATGAATTCCAACATGGTTATATTGTCTCTGTGAAAACCACAACCTAACCTCATAATGATTTTTTATTGATTCCATAGACTAAGCTCCAGAGCCTCCACCCTTCTCAGCCTCACTTCTGCTGCTTTGCCAGACTTGACCTTGGGCACACAGTTATCACTTATATTGGTAAATGTTAAGAAACAATTGAAGAGAGAAACACCCTGACTGTGTTCTGCACAGAAAGGAGTATTAACTTGTAAATGGGGAGTGATGTGGCTCAGATTGCCAAAGCAGTTATTAACTCCTAGTCAACCTTCCAGTCTGAATTCTAGGGAAGTCACTTCCGACTCAGGCTGATGAGTGATTTCCTTTACTCCTCTCTGTTGAAACTTATGTGTGTGTATGTGTGTGTGTTCACACGCGTGCATGGATGTGATCACGTATGTCTCTCCTACTAAGCTTTAAACCCCAGGAAAGTCTTTTTTATGTTTGTAAAAGTGATATGTCATAATTGTACATATTTTGAAGGTACATGTCATATTTTGATACAATGTCCAATTATTAAATCAGGGTAATTGAGATACCCATCACCTCAAACATTTATCTTTTCTTTGTGTAGGAAACATAATCTTTTTCTTCTCGTTAATTTGAATAATACAATAAATTATTGTTAACTGTAATTTCCCTACCATGTTATCAAATGCCAGAGCATATTCCTTCTATCTAACTGTACTTTTGTACCCATTAACTAACTTCTCTTTATTCCTCCTTACTTTCCTTCCTAGCCTCTGGTAGTCACCATTCTACTCTCGAGGTCCATGAGATCTACATTTTTAGCCCCTGCATATGAGTGACAACATGTGATGATTGTCTTTCTGTGCCTGGCTTATTTCACTTAGCATAATCATCTCCAGTTCCATCCTTGTTACTGCAAATGACAAGATTTTAATCTTTCTTGTGGCTGATTAATATTCCATCATTTGTTAGTCCATTGAAAAACATTTCGTATTTTGAGTATTTTGAATAGTGCTGCAGTAAACCCTCTGATATACCTATTTCCTTTCTTACAGATATATATCCAGCAGTGGAATTCCAGGATCATATGTTAGTTCTATTTTTAGTTTTATGAGTAAACTCCATATCATTTTTCATTTTGGCTGCACTATTTTACATTTCTTCCAACAATGTGCAAGTATTCCCTTTTCTCCATATCTCCACCAGCATTTGTTATGTTTTGTCTTTTTGATAATAATCATTCTAACTGGGGTGAGATATCTTATTGTGGTATTGATTTTCATTTCCCTGGTGATTAATGATGTTGAACATTTTTTCATATACCTGTTGGCATTTGTATCTCTACTTTGAGAAATATCTATTCAGGTCTTTTGCCTATTTTTATTTTTATTATTTATTTCTTTACTTATTTTAAACTTTTAGGTTCAGGGGTACATGTGAAGGTTTGTTATATAGGTAAAATCATGTCATGGGAATTTGTTGTATAGATTATTACATCACCCACATACAAAGCCTACTACTCAATAGTTATTTTTTCTGATGTTCTTCATCCTCCTACCCTCCACCCTCGATTTGTCCCAGTGTCTGTTGTTCCCCTCTTTGTGTCTATGTGTTCTCATCATTCAGCGCCCACCTATAAGTGAGAATGCGTGGTATTTGATTTTCTGTTCCAGCATCAGTTTGCTAAGGATTATGGCCTCCAGCTCCATCTATGTTCCTGCAAAGACATGATCTTATTCTTTTTTATGGCTTCATAGTATTCCATGGTATATAAGAAGCACATGTTCTTTATTCAGTCTGTCATTGATGGACATTTAGGTTGATTCCATGTCTTTGCTATTATAAGTAGTGCTGCAGCGAACATATTTGTGCATGTGTCTTTTTGGTAGAACAATTTATATTCACTTGGGAATATACTGTAATGGGATTACTCGGCCAAACGATGGTTCTGTTTTTAGCTCTTTGAGGAATTGCCACAGTGCTTTCCACAACGGTTGAACTAAGTTACATTCCGAACAGTGTATAAGGGTTCCTTTTCATCACAACCTTGCCAGTATCTGTTCTTTTTTAACTTTTTATTAATAGCCATTCTGACTGGTGTGACGTGGTATCTCATTGTGGTTTTGATTTGCACAACTTTAATGATCAGTGGCATTGAGCTTTTCTTCATATGCTTGTTGGCAACATGTATGTCTTTTTTTTTTTTTTTTTTTTTTTTTTTTTTGCAGGTGAAAGATGATTTTATTCAGTAGCAGCTCTTACTAACAGCTTTCTCACATTGTCCAGCCTGTCTCATCTGCTTCGTGCTGAGGACCCCACACACAGATGTGCAGCCAGCTCTCCCTTGCCTTAAAGGGTCAGCAGCTTAACTCTTTCTCTCTCTGGGCACAAGCCAGCCGGGCTGGGACCTGGCTCCCCTCTGTCTGCAAAGACGGACAGCTTTGGCTCTCTCTCTTTCTCTGGGTGCTAGTGCGTCTGCACAGTGTTAACAGGCCAATTACACCTTTTACAGACAATAGTGGCATAGAGCCAAGTAATGGCCTTCCCACGTTATGGCTACATGGCTGTGATAAGAAGTGGAATTACATGCCTGCACGCTAAACTCGCTGAGTAATGCAGAGTGTAAATATCTTACCTCGGCCTATCCTTGACCAAAGCACAGCCATGTTCCTTACAGCTCTTCCTTACAACTCTTTTTTTTTTTTTTTCTTTTTTTTCTTATTATTATACTTTGAGTTCTAGGGTACATGTGCA
>NW_012104209.1:2049202-2067029 GCF_000951045.1 Mandrillus leucophaeus | reverse complement strand
ATACCATAAAAATCCTAGAGGAAAACCTAGGTAGTACCATTCAGGACATAGGCATGGGCAAAGACTTCATGTCTAAAACACCAAAAGCAACGGCAACAAAAGCCAAAATTGACAAATGGGATCTAATTAAACTAAAGAGCTTTTTTTTTTTTTTTAAGATGGAGTCTGGCTCTGTTGCCCAGGCTGGAGTGAAGTGGCACCATCTTAGCTCACCCCAACCTCCTCCCCCTGGGGTTCAAGCGATTCTCCTGCCTCAGCCTCCTGAGTAACTGGGACTACAGGTGCACGCCATCACGCCCAGTTAATTTTTGTAGTTTTAGTAGAGACAGGATTTCACGATATTGGCCAAGCTGGTCTCAAACTCCTGACCTCGTGATCTGCCCACCTTGGCCTCCCAAAGTGCTGGGATTACAGGTGTGAGCCACCGCACCTGGCCGGCAACATGTATGTATTCCTTTGAGAAGTGTCTGTTTGTGTCCTTTGCCCACGTTTTAACTGGGTTGTTTGTTTTTTACTTGCAATCTAAATTCCTTAAAGATGCTAGATTTTAGGCCTTTTGTTAGATGCATAGTTTACAAATATTTTTCTGCCTTTCTGTCAGTTGTCTGTTTACTTTGTTAATGGTTTCTTTTGCTGTGCAGAAGTTCTTTAGTTTATTTGTCAATTTTTGCTTTTGTTTCAATTGCTTTTGGCATCTTCATCATGAAATCTTTGCCAGTTCCTATATTTAGAATGGTATTGCCTAGATTGTCTTTCAGGGTTGTTATAGTTTGAAGTTTTACATTTAAGTCTTTAGTCCATCCTGAGTTGATTTTTGTATATGGTGTAAGGAAGGAGTCTAGTTTCAATATTCTGCATATGGCCAGCCAATTATCCCAGCACCATTAATTGAATACGGAGTCCTTTCTCTCTTGCTTTTTATTGTCAGCTTTATCAAAGATGGTTGTAAGTGTGTGGCCTTATTTCTGGGTTCTCTATTCTGTTCCATTGGTCCATGTGTCTGTTTTTGTACTAGTACCATGCTGTTTTTGTTACTGTGGCCCTATAGCATAGTTTGAATCAAGTAAGGTAACATGATGCCTCCAGCTTTGTTCTTTTTGCTTAGGATTGCCTTGGCTTTTTGGGCTCTTTTTTGATTCCATATAAATTTTTAAATAGTTTTTTCTAGTTATATGAAGAATGTCATTGGTAGCTTGATAGGAATAGCATTTAATCTGTGCATTGCCTTGGTCAGTATGGCCTTTTTAATGGAATTGATTCTTGCCTATTCATGAGCATGGAATGTTTTTTGATTTGTTTGTATAATCTCTGATTTCTTTGGGCAGTCTTTTATAAATCTCATTGTAGAGATGTTTCGTCTCCCTGGTTAGCCGTATTCTTATGTATTTTATTCTTTTTGGGGCAGTTGTAAATGGGATTGTGTTCTTGACACTTGACTTGGCTGTTGTTGATATATAGGAATGCTAGTAATTTTTGTATGTCAATTTTGTATCCTGAAACTTTGCTGAAGTTGTTGATCAGCTGAGAGAGCTTTTGGGTTGATTCTATAGACTATAGAATCATGTCATCTGCAAGCAAGAATAGTTTAACTCCCTCTCTCCCTACTTGGGTGCCTTTTATTTCCTTCTCTTGCCTAATTGCTTTGGCCGGGACTTCCAATATTGTGTTGAATAGGAGTAGTGAGAGGGGGAATTTTTGTCTTGTTCTGGTTTTCAAAAGGAATGCTTCCAACTTTTGCCCATTCAATATGATGTTGACTGTGGGCTTGTCATAGATGGTTCCTATTATTTTGAAGTATGTTCCTTTAATACCTAGTTTATTGAGAGTTTTTAACATGAAGGGATGTTGAATTTTATCAAAAGTCTGTTCTGCATCTACTGAGATGATCACTTGATTTTTGTCTTTAGTTCTGTTTATGTGATGAAATCATATTTATTGATTTGTGTATGTTGAACCAACCTTGCATCCCAGGAATAATCTACTTGATCAGGGTGGATTGGTCTTTTTGATTTGCTGCTGAACTTGGTTTGCTAGTATTTTGTTGAAGATTTTTCCATCAATGTTCATCAAGGATACTGGCCTAAAGTTTTCTTTGTTTGTTGTGTCTCTGCCAGGTTTTGGTATCATTCATAGAAAGAATTGGGGAGGAGTCTCTTCTCAATTTTTTGAAATAGTTTCACCAGAAATAATACCAGCTCTTCTTTGTACATGTGGTAGAATTTGGCTGTAAATCATCTGGTCCTGGGCTTTTTTTAGTTGGAAGGCTATTTATTACTGATTCAATTTCAAAGCCCCATTATTGGTCTGCTCAGGGAATTAATTTCTTTCTGGTTCAGTCTTGGGACAGTGTATGTGTTCAGGAATTTATCCATCTTTTCAAGGTTTTCTAGTATTTTGCATAGAGGTGTTCATAGTAGTCTCTAATGGTTATTTGTATTTCCGTGGGGTCAATGGTAACACCTCCTTTGTTATTTATAATTGTGTTTATTTGGATCTTCTCTCTAGTCTTCTTTATTAGTTTAACTAACAGCATAGCTTATTATTTTTTTCAGAAAACCAACTCCTGGGTTCATTGATCTTTGTAGTGGTTTCTTTTGTCTTGATCTGCTTCCGTTCAGCTCTGATTTGGGTGATTTCTTGTCTTTTGCTAGCTTTGGAGCTGATTTGTTCTTGCTTCTCTAGTTCCTTTAGTTCTGATTTTAGGTTGTTAATTTGAGGTCTTGCTAACTTTTTGATGTGGGCATTTAGTGCTGTAAATTCCCTCTTAGCACTACCTTAGGAGTATCCTAGAAATTCTGGTATGCTGTATCTTTGTTCTTATTAGTTTCAAAGAACTTCTTGATTTTTGCCTTAATTGCATTATTTACAAAAAAGTCATTCAGAAAGAGGTTGTTTAATTCCCATGTAACTGTATGGTTTTGAGCAATTTTCTTAGCCTTGATTTCTATTTTTATTACATTGTGGCTCAGGAGAGTGTTTGGTGTGATTTCAATTCTTTTGCATTTGCTGAGGATTGTCTTATGTCTGATTGTGTGGTCAATTTCAGAGTATGTGCTATGTGGCAATGAGAAGAATGTCTATTCTGTTGTTTTAGGGGTGGAGAGTACTGCAGAGCTTTATCAGATCTATGTGGTCCAATGTTGAGTTCAAGTCCTGAATTTTTTGCTAATTTTCTGCCTTGAAGATCTGTCTAATACTGACAGTGAAATGTTGAAGTCTCCCACTATTATTATGTGGGAGTCTAACTCTCTTTGTAGGTCTCTAAGAACTTGCTTTTTGAATCTGGGTGATCTTGTGTTAGGTGCATATATATTTAGTATACTTAGGTCTTCTTGTTGATTTGAACCCTTTACCATTATGTAATGCCTTTCTTTGTCTTTTTAAATCTTTGTTGGTTTAAAGTCTGCTTTGACTGAAACTAGAATTGCAACCCCTGTTATTTATGATTTCCATTTGCTTGGTAGATTTTCCTCCATCCCTTTATTTTTATTTTTATTTTTATTTTTTTGAGATGAAGTCTTGCTCTGTCACCCAGGCTGGAGTGCAGTGGCACAATCTCAGCTCACTGCAACCTCCACCTCCCAGGTTCTAGCGATTCTCCTGCTTCAGCCTCCTGAGTAGCTGGGATTACAGGTGCATGCCACCACACCCAGCTAATTTTTGTATTTTTAGTAGAGACGGGGTTTCACGATGTTGGTCAGGCTGGTCTCAAACTCCTGATCTTGTGTTCCGCCCACCTCTGCCTCCCAAAGTGCTTGGATTACAGACATGAGCCACCGTGTCTGGCCAATCCCTTTATTTTGAGCCTGCGGATGTCACTGCATGTGAGATGGGTCTCTTGAACACAGCATACCATTGAGTCTTGCTTTTTTGTCCAGCTTGTCACTCTGTGCCTTTTAAATGAGACATTTAGGCTGTTTACTTTCAATATTAGTATTAATATGTGTGGATTTGAACCTGTCACTGTCTTGTTAGCTGGTTATTATGCCGACTTATTTGCGTGGTTACTTTACAGAGTCACTAGTCTGTGTACTTAAGTGTATTTTTGTATTGCCTGATAATAGACTTTCCATATTTAGTGTTCCTTTCAAGATCTCTTGTAAAGCTGATCTGGTGGCAACAAACTCCCTCAGAGTTTGCTTACTTGAAAGGTATCTTATTTCTCCCTCACTGAGGAAGCTTAGTTTGGATGGATATGAAATTCTTGGTTGAAGACTTTTTTTTAAGAATGTTGAATATAGGTCCTAAATCTCTTCTGGCTTGTAGGGTTTCAGCCAAGAGGTCCACTGTTAGCCTGATAGGGTTCCATTTGTAGGTGACCTGCTTTTCTTTCTAGCTGCCTTTAACATTCTTTCTTTTATTTCAACATTGGAAAATCTGATGATTATATGTCTTGAGGATGATCTTCCTATGTGGAATCTTGCAAGGGTTCTCTATATTTCCTGAATTTGACTGTTGCTCTCTCTAGTGAAGTTGGGGATGTTTCCATGGATGATATCATGAAATATATTCTCCAAGTTGTTTACTTTTTTCCCATTCGTTTCAGGGATGCCAATAATTCCTAAATTTGGCCTCTTTACATACTCTCATATTTTAGGGAGGTTTTGTCCATTCCTTTTCATTCTTTTTTCTTTATTTTTATCTGTCTAATTTCAGAGAGCCAGTGTTCAAGCTCCAAAATTCTTTCCTTAGCTTAATCTATTCTGTTGTTAATACTTGTGGTTGTATCATGAAATTCTTGTAGTGTGTTTTTCACCTCTATCAGATCAGTTCGTTTCTTTTTTATAGTGGCTATTTCATCTGTCAGCTTCTGTATTGTTTTATTGTGATTCTTACTTTTTTTAGATTGGGTTTTGCCATTCTCCTGAATCTCAATGATCTTTGTTTCTATCCATATACTGAATTCTATTTCTGTAATTTCAACCAACTCAGCCTGGTTAAAAACACCTGTTGGAGAACTAGTGCAGTTGTTTTGGAGGACATAAGACATTTTTTGGAGAACTAGTGCAATTGTTTGGAGGACATAATACATTCTGTTCATTTGAGTTGCTGGAGTTACTGTGTTGGTTCTTTTTTATCTCTGCATGTAGGTGTTCCTTTAACTGCTGGGCTGCCTCTGATTGAAGTGGTCAGGTGGGGTCAGGGTGGTTGTGCTGCAGTCCCAGGTGAGATGACCCTAACCAGTGAGGACCAGAACCTGCAAGGAGAACTTTCAGCCTCTTTTCCATGAAGTGAATGCTCTGTGCTGGGGGTCCAGACCAGCTCCTGGTCCCTGTGGACTCTCCAGAGACTGTCAACAACAAGGGCAAGGGCTGTGAAAAGGCAAAGATTGCAATCCACCCCTCCCACTGGGAATTGCAGAGCTGCTACTGTCCCAAAGGCCCCAGCAGAGTGTGCCTGGAGACCCAGGACCCTCCCAGTGAGGAGATACAAGATCCGGGGCCCATGTAACAAAAAATCTGCATGCTGGGGTTCCACTCCAGTCCCTAGTCACATTAGATTCTCCAGCACCTAAAGGTATTAACAGCGAAGGCTGCAAAACAGCAAATATACCAGCCTTCCCCTTTCTCAGGAGCTCCGTCTCAGGAAAGTACAGACCTGTTGCCAGCCTAAACACACCAGTAGGGGTGGTTGTAGTCCTCAGTCAGGAGATTCCACTCAGTGAAGAGAAACAGGATCTGAGACCCCTGTGAAAAAGCAGTGTGGCTACTCCTCTGTAGAACTGTTGCACTGTGCTGGGGGACCACTCCAGTCCCTAGTCACCTCAGACTCCCTACAGCTTGAAGGCAACAATGGATTAGGCTGTGAAACAGCAAAGATGGCAGCCCATTCTTCTCCCTGTTAGCTCCATCCCAGGGAGGTTTCAGAAACACTGCCAGCTGGAAAACACTTATGAGGGTGGCTGGTGACCCCAGTTGGAAGGTCCTACCCAGTGAGAAGAAGCAAGGTCAGGGATCCATATGAGAAAAGCAATCTAGCTGCTTTTCCTACAGCAGCTTTACTGAAGGCAACGAGGGCTAAGGCTGAGAAACAGCAAATATGGTGGCCTGCCCCTCCCTCTGGGAGTTCCATCGCAGGGAGGTGTAACACTGTTACTGGTGATTGGCTGGAGTTCCAAATCAGTGGGCCTTATCCTACAAGGTGCCATGGAAGTGGGGCCTGAAGATCATTGCTGCTCAGCCCCCTCAATTCAGCCCCTTTCCTAGGAGTATTTAAAGGGGTCTATCCTCCTGCTTTGCCACGGTTGCAGCCACTTTTGCTGGGAAGCTCAGATATCTAAAGCTCCCACGATTCCAAGTGTGCCTAAGCAGCTGCTCTGCTGAGACTCCACATAGCTCTTCATGTCAGACAGCAGGCCCTGGTGGAATGAGTTCACAAGGGGATCTCCTGACCCCAGGGTTACAAAAATCCATGGGAGAAGCATGGATCCCAGAGTCACTCACTGCTTCCCTGGGTAGGGGAGGCTCCCCTGGCCCGATGTTGCTCCTGGGTAAGCAGTCGTCCTGCCTTGCTTTTCTCCATTTTCTAAGGGTTGCGTTGTTTTCTTGATGAATCCCAATGTGTGTACCTAGACGTTTCAGTTCAAAATGCTTTATTGACTTACACTTTCTATTTCTCTCCGTGAGAGAGGTACACATTAGCTGCTTCTAGTTGACCATCTTGGCCAGGTTCTTATTTATTTTTAAAAGATGAGGTCTCCTTCTATCACCTAGGCTGGAGTATAATGGTGTGACCTTATATTGCATCCTTGAACTCTGGGTTCAGGTGATCTTCCTGCCTTAACCTCCCTGAGTAGCTGAGACTACAGGTACAGGCCACCACACCCAGCTAATTCTTTTAAATTTTTTAGACACAGGATCTCACTATGTTGCCCAGGCTGGTCTCAAACTCCTGGACTCAAGTGATCATTCCACCTCAGCCTCCTGAGCAGTTGGGATTACAGGTGCAAGCCACTATGCCCTACTGTTTTGCCCATATTAAAATCAGATTATTTGTTTTCTTGCTATTGAGTTGTCTGAGTTCCTTATATATTCTACTTATTAATCTCTTGTCAGACTAACAGTTTGGAAACATTTTCTTTGCTCTGCCAAAGCTTTTAGCTTGATATAATCCCAATTGTCTCTGTTTGCTTTTGTTACCTGTGCTTTTGGAGTCTTAAACAAAATATCTTTGCCCAGACCAGGGTCCTGAAGCATTTCTCCAAAGTTTCCCTACAGTAGTTTCATAGTTGCAAGTCTTACATTTAAGTCTGTAATCCATTTTGAGTCGATTTTTGAATATGGTGAAAGTTGGGGATCTAGTTTCATTCTTCTGCATATGGATATCCAATTTTTCCAGCACCACTGATTGAAGAGACTGTCCTTTATCCAGCATATGTTTTTGGTGTCTTTGTTAAAAATGAGTTGGCTATTAAGTATGTGTCTTTATTTCTTGGTTCTCTATTTTGTTCCATTGATCTATATGTGTTTTTATGCCAGTATCATGCTGTTTTGGTTACCATAGCTTTGTAGTATAATTTGAAATCAGATAGTGTGATGCCTCCAGCTTTGTTCTTTTTGCTCAGAATTACTTTAGATATTTGGAGTCTTTTGTAGTCCCATACAAATTTTAGGATTGTTTTTTCTACTTCTGTGAAGAATGTCACTGGTATTTTCATTGCATTGACTCTGTACATTGCTTTGGGTAGTAGAAACATTTTAACAATATTAATTATTCCAATCCATGAGCATGAGATATCTTTTCATGTCTTGTGTCCTTTTATATTTCTTTCATTGATATTTCATAGTTTTCCTTGTAGAGATCTTTCACTTCTTTAATTTATTTTTATTGAGGTAGCATATACATATGTAATTTACACCTTTAACATTTGTAGTGTACAGTTCAGTGGTAATAAATAAATTTATATTTTCTTAATTTCCCTCCTGTCCCTTTTTCCAGGCCTCTGATAACCACCAATCTAGTCTTGTCTTCATGAGATCCACTTTTTTAGCTTCCACATATGAGTGAGAACATGCAATATTTGTCTTTCTGTGCTTGGCTTACTTTACTTAACATAATCACTCTAGTTAAAACCATATAAGAACCATATAAGAAATAAAAATGATTCTATTCCTTTTTATGACTGAATAATATTTCATTGTGTATACATATGACATTATCCATTTCATCCATTGATGGGCACTTAGGTTGTTTTCATATTTTGACTGTTACAAATAGTGCTGCAATAAACATAGGAGTGTAGTATCTCTTTGATATACTGATTTCTTTTTTTTGAATATATAACTAGTAATAGGATTGCTAGATCACACTGTGGTTCTATTTTTAGTTTTTTGAGAAACCTCCATACTGTTCTTCACAGTGACTGTACTACCTTACATTTTTTTCAACAGTGTATGAGGGTTCTTTTTTCTCAACATTCTCACCATCTCTTTTTGATACAAACCATTTTAGCTGGGATAAGATGACATCACATTGTGGTTTTGATTTGCATTTCTCTGACGATTAGTGATGTTAAGCATTTTGTCATATACCTATTGGCCATTTGTATGTCTTCTTTGGATAAATGTCTGTTCAGATCTTTTGCCCTTTTTTACATTGAATTATTTGGTTTTTTGCTATTGAGTTGTTTGAGTTGCATGTATATTCTAGTTACTAATCCCTGGTCAGATGAATACTTTGCAAAACCCCCATTCTGTGGGCTGTCTCTTTGTTAATTGTTTCCTTTGCTTTGCAGAAGCTTTTTAGTTTGCTATAATCTCACTTGTCTGTTTTTGCTTTTGTTGCTTGTGTTTTTGAGTTCTCAAACAAAAAATCTTTGCCCAAATCAATGTTTTACAATGTTTCCCCAATGTTTCTTCTTCAATTAGTTTCATAATTTTAGGTCTTAGATTCAACTCTTTAATCCACTTTTATTTGACTTTTGTGTATAATGAGAGGTAACGGTCTAGTTTCATTCTTCTAAATGTAATTACCCAATTCTTTGGTTAAATTTATTCCTAAGTATTTTATTTTTTGTAGCGATTCTAAATGAGATTACTTTCTTGATTTCTTTTTCAGATTTATTGCTGTTAAGTGTACAGAAATGCTGCTGATTTTTGTATGTTGATTTTGTATCCTACAACTTTACTAAATTTGTGTATCAGTTCTATGAGTTTTTTTAATGGAGTCTGGTTTTTCTAAATATAAGAGTATGTCATCTGCAAACAATAATAATTTAACTTCTTTTTTTCAAAATTGAATGTCTGTTTATTTCTTTTTCTTGCCTCATTTCTCGGGTTACGACTTCTAAAACTATGTTGAATAAAATTGGTGAAACCAGTGCAATATATTAACTATGTGATTATTATATGTAGCCTTTATCATGTTGAGGCATATTGTTAATAGAATCAAAAACAAAAACCATATAATTTTTTCAATAGCTGCTGAAAAAGCATTCAATAAAACTCAGAAAAGTCTCTTTTGCTCACCATTTTACCTTCAGATTCTTGCATAAAACATCTTATCATATATATTCTATCCTCTTAAGAGTTACTTCTACTAGCTTGTTAAAATTAAACCTTACGAAGTGCAAGGGCAGACAACAGAAGGAGAGAAGATGACAACAGAAAGAGAGATGACAAAAGAGGTGGAAAATAAAAGTAAAAGCTTTACATGAGAACCTCATCTACCCACCAGAGCATGTTATCTTTAAGATGGAGAAAGATTGCTCCAGAACATGACTGGGAAAGCCTGAGCCACTCCATTTTAAAACCACCACTAATGTTCAGTTTTGTTGTTTCCGTAGCAGAATTCCCAGGGGCAACTCTGACCCTAGGTTGGCTCCAGACAAGCTTTCTAGACCTTGAAATTTTCTGATAGCCCCTCTGACTTTCCCTGAGCAGTCTAAATATTTCCCAATTTTTCCAGCCTAGCAGTTCCCTATTCCTTGGCCCCATACCATTCTGTTTGAGTTATGCAACAGGAAGTCTGAAGTCAGGTTGGGAAAGAGATAAACAATACCAAGAAAGTGGTGTCCCAGATGCCAAGAAATAGAGGTGTTTTTATGAGAGAGTAATGTAAATATATCAATGAATAGAAATTTTATTAAAAGAGATTTTAAAAAAACACCAAAATTGAATAAATAATTAGAGTCAAATGGTGATAAGGGATATGAAGAAAATGAAACAGGGATGGGGAGAGAAAATGGCAAAAAAAGGGAGGAGGATAGCAATGTGTTTAATCATGCAATTAGGGAAGGCCTCTTTGAAAAGGTGATGTCTGAGCAGAGATCTGAATTATATCAAGAAGTGGGAGAAGAGCATCGGCATTAAGGGAAGAGGTGTGGAAAGGCTCTAAGGCAGGAAGGAGCACAGATGGTTCGAAGAATGTCAAAACGGTAAGTACAGCACAAGTGGAGGGAGTCAAGGAGAAAGTAGTAGGAGAGTTTGACCATACTAGATAATGCAGAATAACGGGCTTTATTCCAAATGCGATGGGAACCAATGAGAAGCTGATTGCAGAAATGGCACAAAAGAAACATGAAGCCCAGTGGAGAGGCTATGTTGGGAGGCCAGGCCTAGCCTGACAGTCAACTGTTCCAGAATGGATGGGAGCAGTGACAACAGTGAGGGGTGATCAGATTCAGGATGTATTAGAAAAGCAGAACCAACAGCGCTGGTTAACGGATTGGGTATGGAGGGTAAAGAAAAGACAGAAATCCACTATGCTTCCTAGTTTGAGGACCAGAACAAAATATAATGCTACTTTTTCAGTTGGAGAAGCTTAGGGAATCATATGTTTTGGGTAAGAATATAAAGAATTATGTTTTGGACACGCTAACATTTGAGATCTCAATTAGACATTCAAGCAGAAACTTAAAATAACCAGTTACACCCACAAATCTGAATCTCAGGAGGGAAGTCGTGACTGAAGAATATAAACTTCAGCATACTGAAGATGTTTAAAACCATTACACAGGGCTGGGCGCAGCGGCTCATGCCTGTAATCCCAGCACTTTGGGAGGCCGAGGTAGGTGGATCACTTGAGGTCAGGAGTTTGAGACCAGCCTGGCCAACATGGTGAAACATCGTCTCTACTAAAAATGCAAAAATTAGCCAGGCATGGTGGCAGATGCCCTGTAATCCCAGCTACTCAGGAGGCTGAGGCAGAAGAATCACTTGAACCTGGGAGGCGGAGGTTGCAGTAAGCTGAGATCACACCACCACATTCCAGCCTGGGTGACTGAGCAAGACTCCATCACAAAAAAAAAAATAAAAATAAAAATAAAATGTACACAGAATAAGGTCAGCTAGGAAAAGTGTACAAATGGAAGAAAAAGGAGAGCTGAGGCCTGAAACCTGAGGTGTGCCAACATTGAGAGGTCAGAGTTGGGAAGGAGCAATCAGTGAGGTAACAAATCCCAAGAGAGTGGTGTCATCTCAGATGCTCAAAGAAGGAAGCATTCAAAAAGGCGAGAGTGGTTGACAGTGCCAAATATTCCACAGGGCACAAGCCAGGAGGTGACACAGAACTGACCTTTGGCTTGTCAAACGGGGAGGTGAGTGGTTTTATGAACAAGAGCAGTTTCTGTGAAATAGTGAGGGTGAAAAGCTGATTACAGTAGGTTCAATATATTAAGAATATATTGAGTATACCCAGTCATGGCAGGAATTTTACTAAAGAAGAGCAAAGAAGTGGGCTAGACGTGGGTATGCGGTCAACAGAGGGTTTGTTTTTATTTAAGACAAAAGGCCTTATACTTGAAGCCTCATGGGAATAATTTAGTTAGATAAAATAATGATGCAAGAGAGAGATGATAGTTGTGGAAGGATGGATGGGACCAGTGACCTTAGAAGAGCACAGGACTCCTCATTTGAACAAGAGAAAAGTTGATATACAAGAACATGTAAAGGTTGGTCAATTTGGTGATGCAAGGATGAGATCATATTCTTCTGAATGCTTCTGTTTTCTCAGTGAAATAACAAATGAGGTCACCAGCTGATAGTGAAGAATGGGAAAGTGAAGTTGAAAGTTTGATGACAGAGGAGATGACATCAATTTGCCTTCTCAGAGATGAGGAAAGCAAGTACACCAGGGAAATGGAGTAGGGCTCACAGAGATCACTTTCCCTGATTCCTTTCACAGCTCATGGCCAATCCTGAACAGACTGCCCACTTCCACAAAAACATGATTGTTTTAGAAAATCTAAAGAATCATCGTTCAGAACTGAGATGGGCTTTGAGTAACCATAAGCCTCAATTTACTCATTGCCACGTGCATAGAAAACTTGTTTCTTCCTAGTTTATGAAAAGGCACACTGATCATAGGAATAATGAGTAAGAAATCCTTTGAGAAGAGAATCATCTTCTGTATGTACAAGGCAGAGGTGGGATCAGCCAAATACCCTTTCTGCAGGAGGAGTATCCTTCTCTTCCTGAGTGAAATTGACTAGAGATGTGAAGTGAACAAAAAAAGATAACCTTTATATTAACACTAGTGTATCAAATTTTTATTTTTCATATTTTTCATTTAACTAATGAAGCATGTCATGATTCGATTTCCAGCTGTTGACATTAAGGTTAAAATGAAAATGCATTTGAAGCAATTTAGGGAATTCCATAAAAAGCAGATTAAACCCCAGTACTATGTTTTGTCAACTTTTGGGGGCCCCCAAATAATTGAAATGCAGCAGTTACTGTATTAAATTTTTAGTTAGAATCAAAATAAATTTTTACACATAGAGTCATCCAGCCAAATAAGTCTAAAAGATAGGGAATAATATGATTAATGCCTTTTACATTTTTTACTTCTGGTTATATTTGGAAGATTTGAAATAAACCAGTGTCCATTATTTCTATGGAGATATGTGAGAATGTAGTTTTTAGAGGAAATCTGCCTGACTTAAATAATAAACAGACATGATATCTTTCTGTTGGGAAACGAAGAACAACTTGAGGTAAGAAGCAAACACAAAGAGAGTGTGTAAAGCCAAAGGCCCATAAATGTCCTCTGAGATGTTTGTAAATATTTTGTTTACTTGTCTGCTTTCTCTGTAACTTAGCAGTGTTATATGAGGGAAATGGCCAAAATTCCTAGAAACTACATTATACACTCACACACATTGAAGTTTAGCAAATCTTACAATCCCCTTGGCAAACCCTTTATGTTTTCCCTTTGGAAATATGATAAACTTGTTTATTCTATTTGTCAGTTTTCCGTTTCTGAGTTTCTTCATTGAATTTGTTATCTTCTTTATGTAACCAAGCTGTCCCAAGCATTCTATGGCCACAACTGCAAAGAGAAATTAAGCATATGCATAATAATGAGGAATAGTAGTTTGCATAGCACAAGGTTTTGTTAATTGTAAACAAGATGAAGCAGTTATTTTAGCTTTAAATCATACTACGTATTACTTAAAATATGTCTTCTGAATTGCCTTTAGGAAGTACATTTTCTCCATCTCTGTGTAACAAGATGGAGTTTTTCCCCTGCACTGAATGTCACATTCTGATGCTGAGATGTGAAGGTTTGGGAGAAGGCTGGCACAGTATGTCACCGACATGGTTAGGCTTTGTGTCTCCACCCAAATCTCATCTTGAATGGTAATCCCTATAATCACACGTGTCTAGGGAGAAACCAGACGGAGTTAATTGAATCATAGGGACAGTTTCCCTGATGCTGTTCTCACGATATGAGTGAGTTCTCATGAGATCTGATGGTTTTATAAGGGGCTCTTCCCTCCTTGCTCTTCATTCTCTCTTGCCTGCTGCCATGTAAGAAGTGTCTTTTCCACTTCCACCATCATTGTAAGTTTCCTGAGGCCTCCCCAGCTCTGCTGAACTGTGACTCAGTTAAACTTCTTTTCTTTATAAATTACCTAGTCTCGAGAATGTCTTTAAAGCAGTATGAAAATGGATTAATACAGTCACGTAGGCTGGAAACCCCGCAGACCCAACTCTCTTGGCCTTCAGGTATGCCAGAGAGAAAATGATGGTATGAGCATGCAACTAAGGCAGGTGAAAGCAGCACAGGGAAACCAGACTGGAGAAACCACAAGTCAGCTAGTCATGGCAGTGGAGACCCTGTCATTGAAGGACTTTTTTATTTTAGTAGACAAAAATGAAGATACCACTAGAAAGACCACAACATCTGTGTTTCAGTGACAGTCACAGTGAGACTCCTAAGCTCTCCTGTTCTCTCAATGGGACAACAGGAAGTAGGACAGACTCATTGGACTATATAAAAATTTCAGGGAGGATCTCGAAGTTATTGTTGGAAGAAGATCTCTGGGAAAGAAATAAGACATTTTCTTATTCGTAGACCACATGCTCAGTCATTTAATCTAAATACTATATACCCCAAGGTGAAATAAGAGATATCAGTTATACCTGCTAACTTAGAAACACAGGGAAAATAAATTCCTTTATTATAGTAATTCAGTAAGGGTCTAATAAATAGATTCTATCTAGATTTTGTAATGCATCAAAAAAGAGGATTAAAGAAGTAGCACCAACCTTCTGAATCATGGTATTAATTAGATTTCCCTCTTTCCTTTTAAGGAAAAACAATTCTTTGCACATCATGACCACTCAACATTTTTTTAACTGAAGTATTCTGAGATTTTAAAGAATTGTTGAAACACGTTGCATTATCCCTAACTAACCATCTCGTCAGTTATAAAACAATCAATCATCAAGTTTAACGAAGATATTGTTGAATAAGTCCTATAGTTCCTTGAGAAACATTTTTTTGCATCAAAATGAATCTTTATGCTTAGATCTGCATATAATTTTGAGTTCAAAATACTTAATAGACTAATTAAATGTATACATTTTCTTCAGTACACAAATTAGAAAATCTTTGGATTAAGTCAATAAATTACTTCCAAAAGATAATTGTTAATGTGTGCTCAGTATTTTAGGAAGTGCTTTCACATACATGATCTCATTTGTTATTCACAACAACCTCATGAGTTGGGAATTTCCGTATTTCACAAAAAAGTTAACAAAGGCTCCAAGAAGATAATTAACGTAGACATTAGTAAGAGGCTAAATGTGGATTCTTTGTATCCAGATGCCACGTCTTTCTTATGTTAATGCATAGTCTGACATAAAATAATGCTGTAAATATGTGGCAAAATTAAAAGGAGAACATGAGCATCCTTCTTGTAATCCCAGGGTTTACCCAGTCGTCTAGCCTACCTTGCTTTTAAGCTGCCCGTGAGTCCTTTTGCTATACGACATTTCATGGGTGATCAACCCTTGCAGTGGATCTGGATCTCTATAGTTAACATCTAATAGGACAGCTTCCCTGTCATATTTTTCTGGCTCCCTGCCACACATTTACAACTGGTAGCCCTATTCCACTGGTCCTAGCTTATTGACCCAGAGGTAAATAGCTTCTTCACGTTGAGCCCATCAAATTCCTTCTAACTGAAATTTGGAATTGGTACGATAAAAGAAATAATCAGTGTCTCCTTTACTCAACCTAAATCATATATATCTTGAACCATGGAGTGACCAAGTTCCTCCTTCTAGACTTCAGGAAGAAAGAAGCACATATGTGAATTTCATGAACTTACCCTCCTAATAAATCCCACTTTTTTTCCTCATACCAGGGCTGCAGAGATTTTATTATTTGTAACTAAAATCCCAAAAAATGTATCTGATAATCCACCAAATTCATCTAGTCATCTTAATCACTTCATGCTCAACCCTTGAGCAGAACTTCCAAAATTCATTTAGGTAGGTGATTATGAGCAGACAATAAAAATTCAGTTACTATAAACTGTGAGAATTTTTAAATTGAAAGTACTATAGATGAATTTGTGGTAAAGAATTTAGCGTTGCCCAAAGAGAGGTCTGGCCTTGCCCATGGCTACTTGGAAGGAATCTCTGAGCTCCTGGAATGTCATGCTCAATAGGAGTGTCTTTGTTTGTCTGGCAGACTTGAGTCATACTGGATAGCCTAACAATTTGATTTACAGTGGGGGCTGGAAACACCAGGTAGTTTTATTAGGTTACTGATTAAGTTAATAATAACAATGTCATTAGGGTAGGGACTTTGGGTCATGTGGTATCAGTTGACCTCTGGAGAGACGGGAGACTGAAATCAGCTATATGAGCAATCAATCATGCCTATAGGATGAAGCCCCAATAAAAACTCTGGACATCAAGTAAAAATCCCTGATTGGCAGTATTCCACGCATATTGTCACTCATTGACACTAGTGAAGTAATGTTGTCCTGAGTCAACCACAGGGGATAACTGGAAGCTCCCTCTTTGATGTACTCCTGTACATTTCCTATGTGTCTCTTCCTTTGGCTGATTTTAACCTGTTTCTTTTCCCTTCCAAAAACCATAACTGTGAGCATGACAGCTTTTAGTAAGTTCTGTGAGCCCTTTTCACAAGTTATCAAACCTGAAGTAGTTTTGGGAATCTGCTGAATTTGCAACTGGTATCAGAAATGACGGCAGCCTTGTATGCTCTGATCCCTCTAACTTCACAGTTAACTTACACAATGGATGACCCTACTTTACTAGACAAAGCAAGCTGTTTTCTATCACTTCTTTTAAAGTCTAAGAATAGTCCTCAAGTCTATTGGCAGTCTAGAGATCCAGAAGACTTTGCATTTTATGCATGCTTCTACAATTGACTTGATAACTGTGTTCATTGTATTTGTTACATTTCTCTCTGACCTTCTTGACTATAATGTTCTTGAAGACAGAAACTATGTCTTCTTACTCATTACAGCTCTAGTTACTAGCATAATACAGATACATAGGTGGCATTTAAAAATGCCAGGTGTCCTATGGATGAATGGTTGGAAGGAAGAAAGGATGGATAGGTGGATGCATAGATGAATGGTTGGTTTCATATCACAATCTTATAAAGTTATATGTACAATGTCCCAGTGAAATTCCTGTGAGGATCAGAATAAGAGCTCTCCTCTTTTACCTTTATAGCCAGGTTTATAGAGGAGCTTACTAGGGGGTATTAGGGAAAGCCTACCCTTTAGTTCTGTGCTTTTCCAGGTTCAGAACCAACCTGAATAGTGTGAGAAAAGTGAGTATTGAAACCAAAATCACTTCATGGACACCAGTCCCAGACATGCTCGTAAAGAGATAATTCAGTCCTAGATTTACAGGAAAATGCCTAAGTCAGCATTGAAAAACATTTATTTTGATTTTTTTAAAGCCCTGATATGTAACTATTTTCATTATTACTTCCAATAGCTCCCATTAATTTGCTGAATATGTTATACATTCTTATTTACTTCTCATAGCAACCCAATGGCTTCAATATTATTAGTCCTGCCCTTAAGGAGTGTATGCCCCAACATGGGAGGAGAAGAGGATACACAGAGGATGGTCCAATACAAGCCGTGGAAAAGACTGAGCAGCAGAAGAAAGCATCACAGGGTTCCTTAAAGGTCCCTGGTTAATGTGATCAAGGAAGATTTCCTAAAGGGAATGGTATAGAAACTCATGCTGGAAGACAGAGCAAGGGGTGGCCAGGTGCAGTGGCTCACACCTCTAATCCCAGCACTTTGGGAGGCCGAGGTGAGCAGATCACCCAAGGTCAGGAATTTGAGACCAGCCTGGCCATGATGATGAAATCCCATCTCTACTAAAAAATACAAAAATTATCTGGGGGTGGTGGTGTGTGCCTGTAATCCCAGCTATTCAGGAGGCTGAAGAAGGAGAATCACTTGAAACCAGGCGACAGAGGTTGCAGTGAGCTGAGATTGTGCCATTTCACTCCAGCCTGGGCAACAAGAGCCAAACAGAAAGAAGAAAGAAAGAGAAAGAGAGGGAGAGAAAGAGAGAGAGAGAGAGAGAGAGAGAGA